>NC_079459.1:2423830-2483830 GCF_903798145.1 Danio aesculapii
AGCTAAATATTGATAGATATTGAATTCCTGATACACTTTAGCCAAATGCAGAATGAAAAAAGGAAACAAATAAATAAATAAACTAATGAGTAAATATTGAGCAGTCAATGCTTTTCAAACAAACAAACAAACAAACAAACAAACAAACAAACAAACAAAGCAAAAATATAAACAATAAAAACAAACAAACAATATAAACAAACAAAACAAATAATATTTATAATATAAATATAATATTTATTACTTAAATATTAAATAATATAATATAAACAAACAATAATAACAATATAAACAAATAAAACAAATAAATACTAGTATATTTATGTATACAATTTGTGTTATAAACAAACAGGCAACAAATAAACCAATAAATAAATAAACTAATGAGTAAATATTGAGCAGTCAATGCTTTTCAAACAAACAAACAAACAAAGCAAAAACATAAACAATAAAAACAAACAAACAATAAACAATATAAACAAACAAAACAAATAATATTTCTAATATAAATATAATATTTATTACTTAAATATTAAATAATATAATATAAACAAACAATAATAACAATATAAACAAACAAAACAAATAAATACTAGTATATTTATGTATACAATTTGTTGTTTATAAACAAACAGGCAAACAAATAAACCAATAAATAAATTAATACACAAATATTGTTATTATTATCTATTTATTAATAGTTAATAAACAAAGTAATAAGTATAAATAAATATTGAGATAAATATTGATCGGTATTGAATCCCAGATGTGTACTATACACTCTAAATACAGAATTTTAAAAAAGAACCAAACAAATGAGTAAATATTGAGCAGTCAATGCATTACAAACAAACAAATAAACAAACAAACAAAGCAAAAATTAAACAAAACAAGTAAAAACTAGTATATTTATGTATAAAATTTTTTTTATAAACAATCAGGCAAACATATAAACCAACATACATTATTACACATATATTGTTACTATTATTTATTTATTTATTTATAATAATAAACAAAGTTATAATTACAAATAAATAAATACTGAGGTAAATATTGATCACTCTTGACTGAACTTTTCCTTCGGCTTAGTCCCTTATTTATCAGGGGTCGCGACAGCTGAATGAACCGACAACTATTCTGGCATCTGATTTACACAGCTGATGCCCTTCCCCTCTTGCATTCACACACACACTCATATACTACGACCAATTTAGTTCATCCCGACTCCCCTATACCCAGAGGAAACTCACTCCCACACGGAGAGAACATGCAAGCTCCCCACAGAAATGCCAACTGGCCCAGCCGGGACTTGAACCAGCTTTGCTTTGAGGTGACAGTGCTAGCCGCTGAGCCACCGTCCCTGACCAAACTTAAAATGCTCTAATTTGATCCCTTTTACAAGATGTAAAATAAGCCTTTGGTGTCTCCAGAATGTCTGTAAAGTTTCAGTTCAAAATACTCATTAGGTCATTTATTATACCCTGTTGAAAATGTCATCTTGAGGTCAGAGGAATTGTAGCCTTTAAATGTAAATGAGCTGGTTTCCCTCACCCACTGTTGTCCTGCTTTACATCAGATAAACAGCAGACAAACTACAGTCAAAAAATACCACCGTAAGACTGAACCAGAAACCGTCACATTGGTTATTTGTTGTGGAGTTTATTCAAGCCTTTCTGCAAAGATGAATCACACACAAATGCCTTTACAAAGTTCACAGTACACACACACACACACACACACATTTAACTTTACACTGTTTTTGCATGTCTTCTTGTGGCAAATGTGACCAAATACAAGTTTATACCCACTGCTATATCCATTATGTTACTGTACAAAACAAACCAGATTTAACGTCCACAAACTCCTTTTGTGTGATTGAAGCATCCTCGTTTATCATTGTACTGACACTACACGGCTTTTACCGTCTTTTTTATTACAAACTTTTACTGTTTTAAAAAGTTTTAAACTCATTCTTGAAGTGCAGATGATCACAGAGAGTTGGAACAGATCTTTTCATCTCAGTTTCTTTGCAAATCCTGTTCTGTGGACATGTTTATAAACATTACTACAGAGCAGTGGTGTAGTCCTTGCTATACTCACGTATACTCAGTATGCCTACTTTTTTCCACGAGCTGTTTGGGTATTACGACTTTGGAGGATCATACACTCAGTATACTCACTTGTTTTGGTGATTAAACGTCCCTAATTTATGTCTCCTTTAACGGTATACCAAATGTTTTTTAACTCGCATCTTCATTTGTTGCAATTGGTGCATTTTTGTTTAACTTGCGCCATTGCGTATTAAACATTTGTTCCTGTTATAACTTATATTATGATAGTGAAATATGTAAATTAGCCTCTAAGTTTTTAATATGTTTATATTTATGCTATTATGAATTTTTTTTTTAAAAGTGGCAGTTTTATTTAATACCTGGATAAAAATGTACTTGAGTATAGGCTAGTATTTATATATATATATATATATATATATATATATATATATATATATATATATATATATATATATATATATATAGCTAATGAATCAAAGAAACATTGACATTCGTTGTTTCTTTTCCTACTTTTAAAATTTGGATTGGGTGGGTTATAGTACACCACCTTTTTTTCAGGACTACACCACTGCTACAGAGACATGGTAATAAGCTCCTGTCAATCAATTCAGTGGGCAGGGAAAACCACACTCCTATGTCACGTTGTGGTGAGCCTCAATATCAATAGAATTTGGATCTATTTTAACGTCAGGAAATGCTAAAACAAGAGATTTGTTGTGTTTCTATCACTCCGATATGACTGTGGACACACTGTACCTACACAGTTCTGTCCAAACAGCTTTCAAATGTTGAGTTTGCATAATAGGAGCCTTAAGTGCTGTATTTATTTATTAATTTATTAATTTTCAGAACTGTATTTGTTGAATAACACATTCTTATCAATGTACAAATTTATACACAATCATCTATATTGCACTATTGCTTCATGCTGTAACACACACACACACACACACACAATTTAAAAATTATTTCTGTAGATTAAAGTGTAAAAATCATAAATTTACCTTAAAATAATCCGCTAATTAATGCTAATTTTTCATTCAGTCATTTGTGTCTGCTTGTTTTCTTCTAAGTATTATAGGGTTCGTAATACATTTTGAAAATGTCCCTATTATTTCATTAAAAAAGCACGCAAACAAGAAAACAAGTTGATAAACAGACTGGGTTATCATCACTCTGTGTTAATACACATTTTGAAGCATCACATGAGAAACGACTGAACGAAATTTCAAATAAAAATGCCTATTTTGGACGTGGAATTGGTTTGAACTTCACATTAAAAAGGGTCGGTGCGAATAATGGGCGATGCGAACTCTGAAGTAGCGACCATTACACCCATGTGACCAATCAGCTGCCTCCATTATGCTTGCCTTGTTTACCGTTGGTTGCTAGGTAACCAATACTACAGTCGGCTGCTCTAATAACACACCTTAATTGCCTTTGGGATATTTTTTTATGATTTTTTTGTGTTTTTGTGCATGTTTTTTAAAGATTTGTTTCACATTTGGATGGAAATCTGACTAATTATAGCATAACATGAGCAAGCAATTCTTTTAATTTTATTTATTTATCTATATATATATATTACATTATTTTTTTAATTTTTTTTGAAGTCGGTCAATCATTTGTGACCCAGATGTCCAACAGTGTCGTAAGTTTTGTTGGATAAAAGCACAAAACAGTGATTATTTTTTATCTAATCAGCACACCTCTTTGACGTCAGTGCTCTTCTCCAGCTCTTCTCGGCAGCGCAACAACTCCAGCTCCAGCTCAGCTCGCTCCTTCTGACTCGTCTCATACATCTCTCGCAGATTCTGGAGTTCATTCTTGAGTCCGTGACACTAGCAGACATAAATAAGAAACATTTAGCCAAGACACTTTATTCTTTACCATGTATTGTTGAGCTGTGCATGATGCATGATAATAGATTTAATACTCTGTTATTCCATTGTCAGCTAAATTGATTAATTTGCAATCACAATGGTTGAGAGAATAAGATGACCGTATGTATAAGTTAATTAATTTCCCTTTTATGTCAATTAATATGTTAATTTTATTGCCTTTAATTTGAAATGAGGTTTTAGCATCTGGACTCTTCATACCTCCTCTCCCTCAGTCATCTATCCGTCAAGCAAATTTTTTGTGTTAGCCTTATTGGTTGGTGACCAAAGCAAGAGGTGGCAGTAGCGCACCAAAAAGTTTGTTGTTGACCACCGTAAAACAGGACGAAGAAGAAATCGTCATTCTGGCCAACATATGGATTTTACTTTCATCGGTTAGATACCGGCCTCACAGCTCTGTGAATGTTGGTTCTGTCACGTATTGGTAAATGTAGCTTGTGTGGACGCTACTGCACTACTTCACTAATAAAATAGCTTCGCTACTGAAAAGCTTTTTGGTTTATAAAGTAGTGACGCTACCGCTACGCTACTGAGATATGTAGTTAGCTAGAAGCCACTACTTGTAGCGATGCTACTGTCCAACACTGTGTATTTGCAATTTGTTGTTTTACCGTAATTGTTATAGGAATTATTGAATTAGGTACCATGAAATTAAAATAAAGTTTTATGGATGTTAGTTTCAGTATATCTATTAGCTAGTGTGCTCCAGATCAGTGACAAAATTCATGATTAGAAAATATAAAACTGATATAAACACCTAAAGCTTGCATGACAGTTTGTCACTTCCCCTAAATTAATCAATGATTTTTTTCCACGTCACCTCATACTTTAGTTTCTCATCGAATCTTCTGACCAATCAGATGCTCTCTAGTATCTGGGATGCCCCGCCCCCTTTAAGATGCTTTTCATCTGCTTTTCATCTGATGCTCTTGACTCAACCACTAAACTGGCAGAGCTGTAATAAAATGAATGCTATTGGGTGTTTTTTTTTAACAGGGGAGGAGCTACTTTATGTCCCGCCCTCTCTTTAGTTTTCAGTTGAGATTACGTCAAACATCGAATAAAAACTGCACATTTGAAAGCACTTTACGATACTTTTAATGTTGTATATGTTATCTTCTGATGGTGATCAATGGTACAGCAAATAAAAATTTCTCCTAAAGTAGATAATAAAGTCCTTAATTTTAGACTTAAGCATTTTCTTAGTGATTAAAAAAGAAATCGCAGTGGTTTACTTCTCTCTGCATGTGTGTGGCCTTCTCTTCAGTCTGTTTGAGCTGGTCTCTCAGTGAGAGGATCTCTGGAAATCCTCCTGTCCAGCTGGTGGGGGTGACTGGTTTCCCATCAAACGAGATATTCTTCTGGATACCAGCATCCACCAGCCTGCAGTTGGAGCTCATCTGATCCATGCTCATTAAAGAAACTTCGGTTTCTGTCTCTGTTCCCTCGTCTGTCTCCTCCTGTTCTTCTTAAGAGTGACGCAGGAACTGCCGGAACTGTGACATCAGAGTTCAAATAAGATGCGTTCATACAGAAGAGTAAGTGTCTGCGTATTAGGGAAACATGCAAGTTACCTCATGAAATCCAAATCCATGAGACTGGGGCTTCTAGTTCATGATTTGTAGCTTTGAATGTGCTTATGTTATTGTGCTCTTAGATAAATGTCTACATATTTATATGTAGGGAAAATTAATTTAAAAATGTATAATACATATACACTACCTGAAAAAGTCTTGCCGCCTATCTTAGTTTTAGAAACAAACTTGACTTCTAGTTGATCATTTGGTATCAGAAGTGGCTTATATGAAAGGCAAAGGCCTCTAGATTATGCTTATTTTAGCAAAATAAAACATGATCATGTCTTGATTTTTAATGATTTAATCAGGACAGTAAGGTCTGACTTTGCTTTGACAAACGTCTCGTCACTGAACAGAAATAATGTCCAGTATAGAATATAAAGTCATGCTGCAGTGGAAACTCCCAGAGGTCATCAAGATTCTTTGCATTCATCTTCAATGCCTCCTCCTCCATCTTAGCCCAGACATGCTCAATAATGTTCATGTCTGGTGATTAGGCTGGCCAATCCTGGAGCAGCTTGACCTTCTTTGCTTTCAGTAACTTTGATGTGGAGGCTGAAGTATGAGAAGGAGCGCTATCCTGCTGGAGAATTTGCCCTCAACAGATAATTCATCAGAACAATCGACTTTCTGCCACTTTTCCAAATGATCAACTAGAAATTATTATTTGTTGCTCTTACAACTGGCATCGACGACAAGACAGGTAGTGTGTATTTCTGTTTCTTTAAATTTAATCGGCTACGTGATTATAACATCATAACATTACTCACAATTATAACATAACTCGTCCCAGGCTTGCCAAGTCCTCAGTTTTCCTACAGAGTTGGGGTACATATAACAACTTGCGGTGTTTTTTTTTACTGTTATTAATATGAAGTTTTAACACTTAGTTTCCCTGTGTTTGGTTGCAGCTGAAAGGACATCCGCTGTGTAAAACATGTGCTGGATAAGTTGGTGGTTCATTCCACTGTGGCAACCCCTGATTAAAAAAGGGACTAAGCTGAAAAGAAAATGAATGAATTATTTAACCCTTAAAGCATAAAAATACCAATATTAATACCGTAAATAATATTAAATTAATTTTAAAAAGCCAGTTGCCTAGTGATAAAGTGTGCCGACTTATTGCACTGAGGTGTTCATTGTGACCCGAATTCGATTCCCGGCTCGAGGTCCTTTGCTGATCCTTCCCTCATCTCTGAAAAACCCTAATAATAATAATAATATATAATAATAATAATAATAATAATAATAATAATAATAATAATAATATTTGTCTGTATTTGTCCGTTTTTGGTAATTTTGCAAAAATGTTGGTAGAGGCTTGCTTGTCTATTGAACCTGGGTAGCACTGTTGTCCAATAAAATACTCTTATTCTTATATTTACTGGCTTTAGTTTACTTAATGTGAATGGTTTTGCAGGCTGTGATGTAAACTAAAGACTAATTCCTAAATTTAAATTGACTAATGCAGATCCAACATCCCAAAACCATTATTAAAAAGTCAATGCAGGGACGAAAAAAGAGAAAAAGTAAGGAAAAAATACCCCAAAAAAACCAAAAATGTCACATTTAAAATATGTTTCTTGTTTAAATGACATTTTTTGTATGATTTTCAGAGGGGTTGTTACCTGTTGCCTAAAGTCAGATGCACACTGCAAATTTTGGGCAGTTGGAGAATTTTCAAACTTTCATTCAGCAATTTTCACATATTTCAAATGTCATAAAATGGCAAATCTGGAGACGGACTAACATCAAAATATGCATCCGCTCACCTCCTCTTCTGCAGCATCTGCAGTCTGTGAGCCAGTCTGGTGTTTTCCTCTTGCAGTGCCTGGCACTGTTCCCTCAGACTCTTACAATCCTCAGTCAGCTGACCCACATCACCTAAACAAGCAATACAAAAACATCAAATGAAAATGATATTTCATATATACCAGGGGGTGTCCAAACTCGGTCCTGGAGGGCCGGTGTCCTGCATAGTTTAGCTCCAACTTGCCTCAACACACCTGCCAGGAAGTTTCTAGTATATCTAGTAAGAGCTTAATTAGCTGGTTCAGGTATGTTTGATTAGGGTTAGAGCTATACTCTCCAGGACACCAGCCCTACAGGACCGAGTTTGGACACCCCTGATATATACAGTCAAGCCCGAAATTATTCACACTTTTTCTTTAACACTTTCTTTAACCAGAAAATACCACAGGCTTTTTCTTTCTCAGCTTTATTTACCTTTAAACAAAAACTTTAAGTCAGAATTTGCCAGGGGTATGAATGATTTCCGGCTCGAATCTATGTATTGATTTCTTGTACATCAACATTAAGCAGTTTATGTTTATGCAAAGTCAATTTGTAACCAAATAATGTTACAAGAAACTGCACAACTATTACATTTATTTTATCAAAAAAAGCTCTTCCTCATCCAGGCCTGAGCGTCAGATTTGTCTGTATTTTCACATCACAATGCCGATGAGCCACTGCATCTGCTATTCTCTAGGAGCTCCTCCTCACTGGACTCTGTGAGCTGCAGGCGTTTCTGAAATGCTTCAGGGTTCCACCCTTTATTAAAACGAGTGTGATTTATGACCATCACTGCCGGACGCTAACCAGCTTCAGAAATGAAGTTAATTCATCATGTGTTGATTTTAGTATGATGTCAACATGGGCCAGGGTGTTCCAGACACCGTCTAAATAAGAACATCAACATATTCAATCAATGCCAAATCACCTTTAAACGAACCTTATATTCCAAACTGTGATTAGTAAAGTTTAATATTATCAGAGTTTCGTCTTAGATGATTATATATCCATTAAATCGTTTGTAAAATTACAATATGGACAGCATGCCATGTGGATTTGAAGTATGTGTATATAATGATCTGCAATGCGTAATCTGTACTTTATTGGATCGTGACTATTATCTTTTTACATGGAGTACTTTTTTCACTTAATAAATAAAAATTTTAGCTAGTATATTACCGATGTAAACAGTTAGCTTTAAACAGTACCGGATCCCAAAATACGGACCCGCATTTCTCTCCGTCACCATACCACATGACAATCTCAAAACATTATGTAATTCTGAGTGTGCCTCACACAGGTGAGTGGGCTTGTCAAACCACCTGCAGAAAACACAATCTTTCATTTCTCTGACACAGGGGGAGGGGTTAGGAAGATTCTAAGGGCCCATGCACTTTTGGGGCCCCCAGAGATACTATGGGGGCCAACCACCGCAATACTTTATACATACACTCACCGGCCACTTTTTTAGGTAGACCTTATTAGAACTGGGTTGAACCCCCTTTTGCCTTCAGAACTGCCATAGTCCTTTATGGCATAGATTCAACAAGGTACTGGAAATATTCCTCAGAGATTTTGGTCCATATTGACATGATAGCATCAGTTGCTGCCGATTTGTCGGCTGCACATCCATGATGAGGATCTCCCATTCCACCACATCTCTAAGGTGCTCTATTGGATTGAGATATGGTGACAGTGGAGGCCATTTGAGTACAGTGAACTCAGAAACCAGTCTGAGATGATTCGCGCTTTATGATGTGGTGCATTATCCTGCTGGAGGTAGCCATCAGAAGATGGGTACACTGTGGTCATAAAGGGGCCAACAATACTTAGGTAGGCTATGCCGTTGACATGATGCTCAATTGGTACTAATGGGCCCAAAGTGTGCCAAGAAAATATCCCCCACACCATTAAACCACCACCAGCAGCCTGAACCATTGACACAAGGCAGGATGGATCCATGCTTTCATGTTGTTGACATCAAATTCTGACTCGACCATCCGAATGTGGCAGCAGAAATGGAGACTCATCAGACCAGGCAACGTTTCTCCAATCTTCTATTGTCCAGTTTTGGTGAGCCTGTGTGAATTGTAGCCTCAGTTTCCTGTTATTAGTTGACAGGAGTGGCACACGGTGTGGTCTTCTGCTGCTGTAGCCCATCTGCTTCAAGGTTGGACGTGTTGTGTGTTCAGAGATGCTCTTCTGCAGACCTCGGTTGTAACGAGTGCTTATTTGAGTTACTGTTGCCTTTCTATCAGCTGGAACCAGTCTGGCCATTCTCCTCTGACCTCTGGAATTAACAAGGCATTTGCGCCCACAGAACTGCCGCTCACTGGATATTACCTCTTTTTCTGACGATTCTCTGTAAACCCTAGAGATGGTTGTGCGTGAAAATCCCAGTAGATCAGCAGTTTCTGAAATACTCAGACCAGCCTGTCTGGCACAAACAACTATGTCACGTTCAAAGTGCCTTTAATCACCTTTCTTCTCCATTCTGATGCTCGGTTTGAACTGCAGCAGATCATCTTGACCCTGTCTGCATGCCTAAATGCATTGAGTTGCTGCCATGTGATACTTGGTATCAAAGTAACCCCCCCCCCCCCCCCCCCCATCTTATTATAGCGTTCTCAAATTTAATCCTGTGTATTCTTCTCACCCTCCTTCCTCTGCTGTAGACGGCTCTGGCTCTTCATTTCTATTTCAGCCCGGAGTGTGACCATCTCCAGCTCATACTCTTGTCCGGTGTCCTCCAACCGTGCGATTTCAGCCCGTAAGCGGCATAGCTCCTCCTGCAGACTGGCGATATCATTCTCCCTCTCGGCCGCAGCCTCCTCCGATGCCTGCTGCAGAACGAGCACCTCCTCCTGTGCCGCCCGCAGCTCCTCCTGTGCCTCCAGCAGCTCGCTCTCCTTTTCCTCCTCCAGACTGTCCATCTCCTCCTGGACTGAACGAAGCTGGGCTACAGAGTTAGAGAGATCATTGGAAATGTATTTTAAAAATGTCAAACTGCTGCAACAAATTTGTGATTTTGATTGAAATGTGCTCATAAGCTTGTATTTGTTGCCATCCAGTAGTGTTTATATATTAAGGTTCAAATTAAAGGGCACCTATTTTACCCCTTTTTTATGATTTAATATTAATATTATGGTTCTTCTGAGTGTGCCAGTCTAGGTTCAGTTCAAAACAATTCAGATTTTTTTATTATAATGTGTTAAAACGTCTCATTTTGGGGGTGTGAACACAGGTCGTTGTTTAAGGGTTGTGTTGTTTCACATGAAAATTAGTTTCGAATTCCCACCCAACTTTACAAGGGGGCGAAACCAAGAGCTCCCCCGCTTTGTGTATGGCAACAGACAGGCAGACAGAGAGAAGCAACATGAGTGAGAAGACCAGCATTCAGCCATACATGTACGTCACAGACTAAGCAGAGACTACTGTTGAGGAATCACTATTCCTAATGTGCCAGAATGTGTCAGAGTGATATTTACAAGATCATTTGTGTCTTTGTATAGTTTTACAACCAACTGTGTGCTAGTTTAAAGTTCCAACCTTGTACACCGACTAATAACCACGCACACTGAATTAACTTTGACTGAGGCTATAACTGAAGGGCGTCACATACCAGATGCGCCACTCAGAGCCGTGACACGGCACACCAGATGCGCACATTCGCATGTTATTTATAATGAAACTATTCAAATGTCGCTCTGTGGCACGGCAGAAATATGAACATATGTCTCCTGAGTCGTAGCTGGGTGCCACGGACAGCCGCCGACTTGCGGCGCCAGTGTGTGTACCCTGATAAAAACCTAAAATGCATGGCGCGTCGCCGAGCAACGCTTCTGCTGTGCGACCTGCTTAAGGCAAGTTTGTTATTTCCAATGGAGGGACATGCATGTGAGGCAACCCGCTCGCACTTTTCAGCTGCACCTAGTGACAGGGAGCTTCTGTGACCACGGGAAACACAAATGGCATAAGTTTAAGGAAGACGCAATGAAAAGTGCACATGTTTGCAAACCCACCTAAAGTTACAAACAATGGCGCTGTTGAGTGCGATCATGTGGTGAATGTTGATCTTGTGTTAAGCCCAATGAGCCTTACATCTAAAAATAGAGCAAGGGTGTTCCATTGGTGACATTGCTTTGACTCACACACTGAAAATGGCGGACGTAAAACAACAAACTGAGGATATGGTAATGCGCGCCTGACAATCAATATTGGTGGGCGGGGGGACCGCACTCCTATGTCAAGTTGCGGTCAATCTTAAAATTGATCCACCGTTTTTATGTTGTTAAATTGAAAAAAAGAACTGGTTGTGTTTATATCACCCCAATATGACGGTCTATACACTACACCTGTCCATATGTCCTACACATATGTCTGTCCAAACAGCTTGAAAAGAAGATTATTTCACTATAGGTGCCCTTTAAGTCCAGAAAAAGAACCAAAAATGTTGTCAAAACATTCAACGTGACTTCATGGTATCAAACTGTAATCATATGAAGTAGATATGATTTTGTTCTCCTTTGAATCTCTGTGGACCATGGAGCTCTCAGATTTAATTTCAGTTTGTGAGGATGAATGAATGTCTCGAGAGATCAGAATGACATGTTGGTAATTAATAACTGGATTTTCATTTTTGAGTAAATCCTATCCCTTTAAGCATTCAAATATTTCTGTGGAACAACTGCAAATGAAACTCCTGTCATCCTGCCTTTTTTGTCCGTCCAGAGTCTCTTACCTTGCAAACGCTGGATTTGTCTGGTGAAGGCCTCGGCCTGATGAGCACTAGCTAAACGTTCTTCATCGAGAAGACCTGAATGGGGATAGAGAAAAACATTTGAAATACTTTTTTGGTCAAAATGGTGGTAGGATAACAAAGCAACATTGCAAAAGCAAGAGTGATGTTGTATCTAACACCTTCGGTTCTACTCGTACCGTTCCAAACAAGATTCAAACTAGTATCTCGGGCATGGGACTGCAGTGTCAGTCTCTAGTTTGCCTCTTTACACCAAGGGAGTGACATTTACTTGCCCAGCGCCTATTAGCTTGCCTCCATTACCATAACCCCTCAACCTCACTCCTATTGCAGTCACAGCACTAATGTCACTCTCCTGGCTCTACTTGTGCAATTCCAAGCAGGATCTTGACTGGTGTCTCTGGACTTGCAAGGATGTAAATAACTACAGCCTTTAAGGTTTACCTGCACCGCTTCTATTAGCTGTCCTCTGTTACACTCACCATAACCTCATTCCCATATGGGTCACGGCACCAAGTAACCCCTAGGGTTCTTACTCAGCCTTTCTCTGAGCAGGATGCATGATGAGATGCAAAAATTTGGGAGCGTCTAGTATCAGTTGCTCATGACTGAGGCGAGGGGAGTTCGGTTTATCTGGTCTACTAGTTGGCCTCTATTACTCTCCCCCTAAACAGACTTCCACCTTACCTTCACAACACGATTACAAGCCCTTCCTCTCACCCAGGATCTGAATCAGTGTCTCTGGGCTAACAAGAATGAGAATGTAGCGTCTATCACTATTGCAACTCTTGAGGTTAACCTTTCACAGATTTCACTATCAGGCCTCCATTACACTCATCTCTGCAAACCTCACTTCCATCTTGTAACTGCACTAATGTAGTCCATAAGGTTCCAGCATGAGAGACGCAAGGACAGCAGCCTCTAATGTGTTGCTTGTGTGCCCTTTTAAAGCTAGAGACAGATTATCTGCACAGCTACTATTAGCTGGCCTCCATTAGACCCTGCCATAACACAAGGCTCATTCCACGGCACCAAGTAGGAGTCACCGTGGGAGCCTCTACCATAAATGTGCATCTTGAGGCCAGAGAAGTGAGGATTACCTGGTCTACTTTATGGCCCTACACTCAACTTTTAAACTGAAAACCACAGACCCTTTCAAGAGTTCACACTTAGCTAATGATTGATAATAAGCTTGTTTGGAGGGAGCCCTTAGCTTATACGATCCTCGAGCCCTGTGCTCCCTCCCGTTAGCAGGGTGAGAGGGGAGTTTGAGCTCAGGGAGATCTCATTGAACTTCCAAACTTATGTCTGGCTAATGACAGCTATAGGGATGGCTAAGGAGAGATATACGGCTTGCTAGGAGCTTGACTATGATGCCAATTTGGTATGTTCAATTTACATGTTTTTTGGACTGTTGGAGGAAACTCGAGAACCCGGGGAAAACCCACACAAGCACAGGGAGAACGAGCAAACTCTGCGTAGAAATGTAGACTGGTTTTAGTTGGGAATGTAACCAGAAACATTCTTGCTGTGAGGCAACAGTGCTGATCACTGGGCCGCCGTGTCACGTAGGGGTGGGGTGGGGGCGATTCTTCAAGACGAAGATACTGAGATAAGAAACTTTGGTTATTTATATTGAGTTAGGAATCATCTGATTAGTGAATCGATCGTAAGCTAATGTGGGTCCAGCTGTGGACAATCATAAGCACCTGATCCTCTCGAAATTAGTTTATAAATAAACTTCACTTGATTAGAAATATCTTTTATAATGTACTGTACAGTTGAAGTCAGAATTATTATCCGCCCTTTGAATTTTTTTATTTTTTTAATATTTCTCAAATTGTTTAACAGAGCAAGGAAATGTTCACAGTATGTCTGATAATATTTTTTCTTCTAGAGAAAGTCTTATTTGTTTTATTTTGGCTAGAATAAAAGCAGTTATTAATTTTTTAAAAACATTTTAAGCTCAATATTATTAGCCCCTTTAAGCAATATTTTATTTCGATAGTCTACAGAACAAACCATCGTTATACAATAACTTGCCTAATTACCCAAACTTGCCTAGTTAACCTAATTAACCTTAAGCCTTTAAATGTCACTTTAAGCTGTATAGAAGTGTCTTGAAGAATATCTAGTCTAATATTATTTACTGTCATCATGACAAAGATGAAATAAATCAGTTATTAGAAATGAGTTATTAAAACTATTATGATTAGAAATGTGTATACAGAAACTGGGGGGAAAATAATTGAGGGGGGCTAATAATTCTGACTTCAACTGTAATACAAACTATTGAACAGAAGTGATTTTATAATAGAAAGTGAAATAATGTTACATCGTCCTTCAACATAACAGAACTATTTGTGTAAAAAATTAACCTAAAATATAAAAATAAGGGATCATAACTAAATTTGATTCCATTTGATTTTTATTTTAATACTGCTTACGAATGAGTAAAACACAGTCATAGTAATGATTCATCAAAGGGTTCTTCTTTAATTGGCAGAAAGGGTAATACATTTATAATATGTTTAATTTTTTGATCTCTAATCAGGGTAATACGTTTATCTTTAAAGTATATTTTAGGTAAATTATGCAAAAAAATATATAATCTAGTCTTTATAAGTATAATAAAACCTTTTTATTATAATTTTATGTGGAAAAAAATGATTAATCTAGTCTTTTACATATAATAAATTCTTTTTATGATCATTTTATGTAACAAAAAAGTATTATCTAGTCTTTTTAAGTATAATAAAGCCTTTTTATTATAATTTTATGTGAAAAAAATTAATAATCTAGTCTTTTTAAGTATATTAAAGTCTTTTATGATCATTTTAGGCAACAAAAAAGAATAATCTAGTCTTTTTACATATAATAAATTCTTTTTATGATCATTTTATGCAAAAAATATATATATAATCTAGCCTTTTTAAGTATAATAAAGTCTTTTTATGATAATTAAAAAAAACTCTTACAAAGTGCACATTTTATAGCCGGAAAAACTCATTTGAAGCTGTATTGGAGCACTGAGTGGAACATTTATACTATACTATGTTCAGGCCTGAGAGCGCATTCATGCAGTGACACCTCTTTAGTGCTCACTCTCCAGGGTGGGACTGATCTAATGCTACGTCTGAGGTCACAAGCGACCAGGAACAGCACAGCAGGGTCACCGGAGATCATCCAGGAATGATCGCCTGAATAAAAGCATGCGCTGGTCAGGACAGCCCTTCTGGAATCTTCTCTCCGCATGCAGCTGTCATTTCACATGCCTGTCGCGTTACACACAAACAGTCCACAGTCACACCGCCAGATCATTACCAGAGTCCCGGGAGTCTGTCTGCTATTGAGCAGGTGACTCATTAAAGAGACATAACCTGCTATATATAGGAACTGTTTTACTGGGGCTGTCATTGAATAAAACGACTCATGGAGATAAACACAAGGACACGCCGTGCACATTTGACAAATAAGTATCAGTAAAGACTTTTTTTTTCATTACATCGTGATATAAAGTTACTATACTTGTCATTTGACCAATGCACGTTTCAGATTTATTATTAGAGGGACAAACATAGATGTTAATACAGAGACTTGCATTCAGCTGCTCCATCTATTTCAACAGCAGAGGAATGGACAACATTCTGGCTTTGAGGTTTTAGATCTGGTTTATGCTGATAATTATCGGTCGTATAATTCACTGTGTGCACTGAAAGTTAATTCAGTAATTAAGAAGTTGCTTGTAAATTTCATTGCAAGTGCAAAAGTTTGCAAATGGGGGGGGGAGGGGGGGGTTAGGCTAGAATTAAAGCTGTAATTATTTTTTACACAATTTTAAGGTCAACATTAATAGCCCTCTTAAGCAATATTTTTTCGATCATCTACACAACAAACCATTGTTATACAAATCCGCCATTATATGTACTACAAGATCCAGTCATGCACTGCACACACACACCGTTTCCTAATCCTGGCTGATTGTTAACACACAGCTGAAGCTGCTCAAGACTGATTAGTCTGGCTGTTTATACAGCACACACACACACACACAGACTTGGCTGAGTCTTGTTAAACTGTATAGTGAACATTACAAGGTGTTTTCCTTGCCACTCGCTTTGTTTTGTTTGTTTACGTTGCTTGCTGCCTGCCTCTACTGACTATTCACCTGCTCATAGACCACTACTCTGGATTTCCCGTATACATCCGTTTGCTCCAGTGTTGACTGTTGCGTGCCTGGCCGTTCTCTGCATAATAAACCCTGCATTTGGATCCACACCTCTGTTGTTAGTGTCCCTTCACATTATAATTATGCTTAGAAATGTGTTGAAATAAATCTTCTCTTAGTTAAGCAGACATTACTAATAATTCTGACTTCAGCTGTATATATTTCCCGTCATTTTGTTTTGTTGTACAACTTTGTGACGTCAGGCAAATACTTAATTTTAACTGATTAACAAGAGAGTGAGATATAAGATTGTGTTATTTTAGTATGATTTTAGAGATAATTCAATTGCCCATAAACAAAATGTATAATATAATATATTAAAGATTTAAAGATGGATTATTTTCTTTCTATTTGTTTTCAAATAATAACGGTGGAAACCAGGGGCGTAGCGGACATTTTAAAAGTGGGGGGACGGCTGTATGAGATCATATGTTCATATAATTATTAATCACCTGTTTCTAAATGGTCTGTCTCTAAAAGTGAGGGGGACGGATCCCCCCCGTCCCACCTGGTTGCTACGCCCCTGGTGGAAACTTTACTTACTAAATAAAACAATACTAATATAAAATATGGCATCATTGTTAGCCAAGACTAGTGGCTAATAGGCCACATTGATATTTAAAGGGGACCTTTTATGCAAAGATTACTCTTATAAGGGGTTTAAACACAGTTGTGGGGCAGCAGTGTGTGAATATAAGCAGCTTCTAATGGTAAAAATGTATTAATTTGACTTTTTATAATCAGACTATAGAAACACTTTGATTGACATTCTCATCTGGGAGAAAGCCCCACCCATTAGTCATCATCTCTCCTTCATTAGCATAGGATGTTAGTCTTGTTATTGAATCTGTCACCATGCTGACACACAGGCATTTGTTGCTCCGCCCTCTTTTAAAAAGAGCACAATCTCATTTGAATTTAAAGCGACAGTCACCAAAACGACACAATTAGAATCACAGCCTAACAGGGTCAATTTCAAAGAGTTATAAAGCATTATCTGTGTGGTATTTTTAAGCTGAAACTGCACATACATACTCTAGGGACACCAGTGACTTATTTTACATCTTGTATAACATGGCATAATAGGTCTACGTGGGCACCTAATTTATGTCTCATACATTTTTTTCGGGGTAAAATTAAAACTTTAAATAAATCAAACTGGACAAAATATAGTTTGTTAGACAATCATTTTGTTGGCCTGTCTAATGTTTACTGGATATAATCCATGTTGAGTGAACATTATTTGTTGATGCAGCAATGAAATTGTAATGTTTTTGGACTTTGCTCATTTAAAACGTGATCAAAAGAGGTTTTAAAGGTGCCACGAAATTAAAATAAAAAATGTAGATGTTAGTTTCAGTCTGTTAGTTTTAAGGATACAGTTGAAGTCAGGATTATTCGCCCCCTTTGAATTTTGTTTTCTTTTTTAAATATTTCCCAAATGATGTTTAACAGAGGAAATTTTCACAGTATGTCTGATAATATTTTTTCTTCTAGAGAAAATCTTACTTGTTTTATTTCGGCTAGAATAAAAGCAGTTTTAAATTTTTTTGAAAACATTTTAAGGTCAAAATTATTAGCCCCCTTAAGCTAATTTTTTTCCGATAGTCTACAGCAGGGTTTCCCAACCCTGTTCCTGAAGGCACGCCAACAGTACATATTTTCAACTTCTCCCTAATCAAACACACCTGAATCAACTCAGCAGAAGATTAGAAAAGACCCCAAAACCTGACACGAATGGGTCAGATAAGGGAGACATACAAAATATGTACTGTTGGTGTGCCTCCAGGAACAGGGTTGGGAAACACTGGTCTACAGAACTAATTAACTTGCCTAATTACCCTAACCTGCCTATAGTTAACCTAATTAACATAGTTGAGCCTTTAAATGTCACTTTAAGCTGTATAGAAGTGTCCTGAAATATATCTAGTCAAATATTATTTACTGTCATCATGAGAAAGATAAAATAAATCAGTTATTGGAGATGAGTTATTAAAACTATTATGATTAGAAATGTGTTGAAAATAATATTCTTTCCGGTTAACAGAAATTGGGGAAAAAATAAACAAGGGGGCTAATAGTTCAGGGGGGCTAATAATTCTGACTTCAACTATATATATATATATATATATATATATATATATATATATATATATATATATATATATATGTATGTATATAACTATATTTAATATTTATATATTTAAATATATAAATATTGACCAATCAAATGCTCTCTAGTAACTGATATGCCGAGCAGAGCTGTAATAACAACAAAACGCTATTGGCAGTTTTTTAAAAGGGGAGGAGCTACTCTATATCCCGCCCTCTCTTCATTTTTCAGTTGAGATTACGTCACACATCAAATAAAAAAAGTGCACATTTCAAAGCACTTCACGAGACCTTTAATGACTGAATAAGTGAGAAAGTGTCAGTATTTGGTTATTCCAATTGGCTATGTGTGACAAATACATCTCTACATTGTCTTCAGCGGTGAGCTTGTGACAGTGAGTAGCGTGTGTCTGACCTTGGAGCTCCAGAAAGCTCTCCTCGTGTTTCTGCGCCGTGTCTCGAGCCTCTTCCAGCTCGAGCAGGAGCTGCAGCACCTGCGCCCGGAGCTCCTCCAGCTCCTGCTCCTCCGACAGCTCCTGCTTCTTCTCCTCCTTCACTTCCTTCTCCTCCTCCTCGTTCAGGACGTCACGCTCCTTCTCGGTGCTCATGACACGTTCCTGGAGTCAGATCACTGTGTCACCTGAACAGCAGGGGTGGAAGCAGATTAATCAATGAGTTAGAATATGTTTAGATAATGAATATTCCACAGGGGCGACACGGTGGCTTAGTGGTTAGCACTGTCGCCTCACAGCAAGAAGGTCGCTGGTTCGGGTCCCGGCTGGGTCAGTTGACATTTCAGTGTGGAGTTTGCATGTTCTCCCCTTGTTGGCGTGGGTTTCCTCCGGGTGCTCCGGTTTCCCCCCACAGTCCAAACACATGCGCTATAGGTCAATTGAATAAACTAAATTGGTATGAGTGTGAATGAGTGTGTATGAGTGTTTCCCAGTACTGGGTTGCAGCTGGAAAGGCATCCGCTGTGTAAAACATGTGCTGGATAAGTTGGCGATTCATTCTGCTGTGGCGACTTCTGAAAAATAAAGAGACTAAGCTTAAGGAAAATGAACGAGTGAATGAATATTCAACAGTTTCCTGCTTTGCATTCTGCTTTGCATACTGTAAATAGCCGGGTTGATGGCTCCATCTTGTGGCTAAGAGGAGGAACTATCCAGTCACATGCAATTTTTGTGTGTATCTATTTGTTTTTTTGTTTCATGGGATGCTACTACATTCTTAGTTACGTGTTTGAATTTTACCTTGTCCTGTCTTGAGTTGATTCACTCCATTAAGGACGAACTCAAATGATGTTTTATTTATTTATTTTTGATTTGCATTTGTGCCCTGCCAAGATGATCTGGAATTTGTCTTGAACAATGAATTATAATTATATAAGAGTCTATGGTGAGTCTATGGGTAAATGGTTTAGGAGTTCAACTAAACGTCAGCTCTGAAATCTGGACTTTACTAGAACTATTTTAAGCTACTTTGATACAATCTTGTAAAAAGCGCTTAAAGCATGGTGGCTCAGTGGTTAGCACTGTCGCCTCACAGTAAGAAAGATCGCTGTTTCGATCCTCGTCTGGGTCAGTTGGCATTTCTGTGTGGAGTTTGCACGTTTTTCCAATGTTCACGTGGGTTTCCTCCAGGTGCTCCGATTTCCCCCACAAGTGCAAAGACTTGCGCTATAGAATTGGGTAGGCTAAATTGTCCATAGTGCATGAGTGTAAATGAGCGTGCATGGATGTTTCCCAGTGATGGGTTGCAGCTGGAAGGGCAACCGCTGTGTAAAACATATGCTGGATAAGTTGGCGAATCATTCCGTTGTGGCGACCCTGCATTAATAAAGGGACTAAGCTGAAAAGAAAATGAATGAATTGAATTGAATTGAGTTAGCAGGGATTTCATGCATTTAATGTCTGCAGCATCACCTATTGGCTAATGTGGATTGCTAAGAACTTAATTTACACTGTAAAAAGATATCCATAAATCAGCAGTTTTCCATATTTTGTGATTCATGTTTTTATGTTTGCCCCATTTATTTATGTATTTGAATTGCATTATGGGACTTTGATCTTTCTTCCAACAACTTTTAACCTCAACATTTATAATAGTTTACAGTGCTATATAGTCTGGGTTGGTGTTGTATATTACACTACAAATACCTTGTAATAAACTGTCAGTGCATTTTCTGTCATTTTACAGACTTATTTCTCTAGATATTACTTCTTATACATTATATTATTTCAAACTACTAAAATGTCAAAGAAAGTCACTTGTTAAACTGTAGAGTTGAATTTTCAACATCAAAAGTCGACAGAGCAGACATCAACATCCCATAATGCAAATCACAACCACAAATTAACAAAAAACACTTGTGAATCACAAAATTTGGACACTCCTCATGAACTAATTTTTTTTTACAGTGTAGATGGCTTTAGATGTGATTTTCTCAGTATTTTGATTATTTTGAACTTGATTATACATCCAGCTCCAGAACTCATGGGAGACTTTGGTATGTGTGTGTGTATATATATATATGTATGTATGTATATAATATGTATGTGTATGTATATATATATATATATATATATATATATATATATATATATATATATATATATATATATAGGGATATTAGACACCATTTTCAGTTTAAGTTAAGGGAAATGGCATTAGTTAGCTAACAATTTTTTTTTAGCTACAGAGGACTGCATTGTTTTATTGCTCATCTCGTTACATAGGCTGAAGCAGTGAAGCGTCCCCACGATGTTTACCTGGTGCCATAAACTGAAGCCTTGGAAGACACTTAAGCGTATTACTCTTAAAGAGATTGTGATGTTGTTTGAAGCCTAATATGCTTTTAATTGTTTAAATTATACTGAACTGAATGATATTGAAGTGATGTTTACTCCACATGTGCATTTTGAAATCGCCGCAACAGCTGGAGGTTTGTAGTCCCCAGCATGTTGTTGCAGTGTTTACAGTGCTGGTCCTATACTTCTGGGTTTCTTCCCACCGCAGCCTTAGTTTCGTTTTTTTAAAATGGCGGCCACGTGAAATAAGCATATAGAGTTAGTTCTTTGTTAAAAAAAGTTCAGAAGTCATATTTCAGATTCCATACATAAATAAAAGATTGTAATGATGTGATGGGTGGAGTCAGTGCACTCTTTTAAGGACAAATTCATCCGTCAGTATTTGGACTTGTGTGTTTTTTGCCTGAAGTGAAGAGCAGATTTGATTTGTTTGTTTGAAAGTGTCAGAGAAGAACTTCTGGAGTGTCAGAAAATCTTGACGACAAGCCAGGAAAGCCGTCAAGTCGCTGAAGTGAAAAGCCGACGGTACATTTAACAGCCGGCGTGCAGACAGAGAGGAAGAAGAGACAAAGATCCTGCATAAATTTCACCCCGCGTATTGAATTTAAGGAATTAATTACAGAAAGCCATTAACGACGTTCAAATCTTTAAATAATTAAGCAGTACTTTCTGCTCGCTACACTCTGAGCCGTGATGGCTGTAATAAGGAACAAATGCAGTCAGACGTCTCTACATTCTGACGTCAGTGTGGGAATATTCTCATCCGTGAAGGGATTAATCTGTCGCTGGGAAGAGGATGTTTCATTAAAGTTTGATCAAGTCGAGTTGTGACTAGGAAATGAAGCGATACATCAAAGGAAGTGCACAGTGTTCGCTGTATCCGTGATGTTAGACTTATACATGATACACAGCATGTAAACCTTTTGATTCTCTCTGTTCTAGTTTGTCGTTTTATGGTGTTGAGATCATTGAACTCATCACAGTACTCATTTAGATAGTTTGATTTATTACTGCAGTTTTCAAATTATAAACGTATTTTCCTGAGTATTTCTCAAGTAGGTGTGTTGAATATACAGTTGAAATAGTTTAATATGTATTTAAAAACATAATAGTTTTAATAATTAATTTATTTTATCTTTGCCATGATGACAGGACATAATATTTTTCAAGATATTAGTATTCAGCTTAGTGACATTTAAAGACTTAACTACACTCACCGGCCACTTTATTAGGTACACCTTACTAGTACTGGGGTTTTGCCTTCAGAACTGCCTTAATCCTAAGGCCAAAATTTAATAAGGTACTTGAAATATTCCGCAGAGATTTTGCTCCATATTGACATGATAGCATCACGCAGTTGCTGCAGATTTGTCGGCTGCACATCCATGATGCCAATCTCCCATTCCACCACATTCCAAAAATGCTCTATTGGATTTAGATCTGGTGAGTGTGGAGGCCATTTGAGTACATTGAATGTAGATGATTCACGCTTTATGACATGGCTTTATGGACCCAAAGTGTGCCAAGAAAATATCCCCCACACCACTACACCACCACCACCAGCCTGAACCGTTGATATAAGGCAGGATGGATCCATGCTTTCATGTTGTTGATGCCAACTTCTGTCGGACCATCCGAATGTGGCAGCAGAAATGGAGACTCATCAGACCAGGCAACGTTTCTCCAATCTTCTATTGTCCAGTTTTGGTGAGCCTGTGTGAATTGTAGCCTTAGTTTCCTGTTCTTAGCTGACAGGAGTGGCACCCGGTGTGGTCTTCTGCTGCCTTAGCCCATCCGCCTCAAGGTTGGACGTGTTGTGTGTTCAGAGATGCTCTTCTGCAGACCTCGGTTGAAACGAGTGCTTATTTGAGTTACTGTTGCCTTCCTATCAGCTGGAACCAGTCTGGCCATTCTCCTCTGACCTCTGGCATCAAGGCATTTGCGTCCACAGAACTGCCGCTCACTGGATATTTCCTCTTTTTCTGACCATTCTCTGTAAACCCTAGAGATGGTTGTGCGTGAAAATCCCAGTAGATCAGCAGTTTCTGAAATACTCAGATCAGCCCGTCTGGCAGCAACAACCATGCTACATTCAAAGTCACTTTAATCACCTTAATTCCCCATTCTAATGCTCAATTTGAACTACAGCAGATCATCTTGACCATGTCTACATGCCTAAATACATTGAGTTGCTGCCATGTGATTGGCTGATTAGAAATTTGCATCAATGAGCAGTTGGACAGGTGTACCTAATAAAGTGGCCGATAATTGCAGGTCAATTGAGCAAGTTAGCATAATTAGGCAAATCATTGTATAATGATGGTTTGTTCTATATTCAATCAAAAAAAAATATTGCTTAATGTGCTAATAATATTGACCTTATAATGTTTTTGGTTTTTTTGAGGGTTTTTTCAAGCCAAAATAAAACAAATAAGACATTGTCCTGAAGAAAAAATATCATAGGAAATACTGTGAAAAATGTGTTGCTCCTTTAAACATAATTTGGGAAATATTTGAATAATAGGTAAATAATTTTGCCTTCAACTGTATGTACATGCCTATTTATGACATTAGGGGAAAACTTCCTACCAAAGAGAGCTTTATCCTGTCCTCAATTAGAAAATTGCTTCTTAAAATAAAGCAAATTACTTTTTTCTAAAAAAAAAATAGTCATAAAAAGGTGTTTGTGTCTAGTGTTTGTTCATATCTTGTATTTGTGTAGCGGTGTAGGCGTCCATGAATAATCTATGCCACCCCCTCCGCCATTCTTTGAAGCAGCTCCTCGTGTTCACAGTAACCCACAGCAGCACATCAAAAACCCTTTGAGCACCAAAGCAGAGGACGAGAACAAGATGAAAGCAGACACAGCTCATTTGGATTGACAAAATCAAAAGGGAAGAAGTGATTCACATCATCTGTTCCCTTATGCCACTGAAAAAAATAAAATAAAACACTCCTTATGCTTGTGGCATTCGTCTTTGGAGAAACCGATGCAACGTCTGTACTGACAATAGTCTATATGATACAAGCAGAGATCATTTAAGTGATCGTGTAATTTAGTCTAAAACATAATCAGATTACAAAAAGACATATTACTACATCTACAAACAACATAATACTACAGTAAATACTACTGTGAGCACCACAAAGAATTGCCGGCTCAAAGATTCAATCTAGCATGAGCACTCACTGGAAAAATGCTTTTCCTACTTAATGATTGTGTCATGGATGGATGGATGGAAAAAAGAATGAATGATGGACAAAGAATGAATGATGAATGGAAAATCTTGGATGGACGGACAAAAGGATGGATTGATGGATATTTGAAATGATGGCTGTTTGAATGGATGGATGTATTGAAAAAAAGGATAGATGGATGGATGATGGATGGACAGACAAAAGGAAGGATGGATGGATGGTTAGAGAAAGTATAGATGGATGTAGAAAGAAAGAAAGAAAGAAAGAGAAAGAAAGAAAGAAAGAGAAAGAAAGAACTATGGATGGATGGATGGATGGATGGATGGATGGATGGATGGATGGATGGATGGATGGGTGGGCGGAAGAAGAATTAATGATGGAAAAAAAATGAATGATGAATGAAAAATGATAGCTGGATATTTGAAATGATGGCTGTTTGAATGGATGGATGATGGATGGACAGACAAAATGATTGATGGATGGATGGATGGAAAAATGGATGGATGGTAAGAGAAAACATGGATGAAGAAAGAAAGAAAGAAAGAAAGAAAGAAAGAAAGAAGGGTGGGTGGATGGATGGATGGATGGATGGAAAAAAGAATGAATAATGGACAAAAGAATGAATGATTGATGGAAATGAAAGTTGGATGGATGGATAGATTGATATTTTAATGGATGGGTGTTTGAATGGATGGATGTATTGAAAAAAAGATAGCTAATGGATGATAGATGGACAGACAAAATGATGAATGGATGGATGGATAAATGGAAAAAGGATGGGTGACGGATGGATGGATGGATGGATGGAGGGATGGTTGGATGGATGGATGGATGGATAGATTTTTGAATGGATGGATGTTTGAATGGATGAATGTATTGAAAAAAGGATGGATGGATGGATGGACGGATGAATGGATGGATGGAAATATGGGTGGATGGTTAGAGAAAATATAGATGGATGAATAGAGAAAGAAAGAAAGAAAGAAAGAAAGAAAGAAAGAAAGAAAGAAAGAAAGAAAGAAAGAAAGAAAGAAAGAAAGAAAGAAAGAAAGATGGATTGGAATGATGGAAGGAAAGAAAAAGGATGGATTGATGGAGAAAAGGATAGATAGATAGATAGATAGATAGATAGATAGATAGATAGATAGATAGATAGATAGATAGATAGATAGATAGATAGATAGATAGATAGATAGATAGATAGATAGATAGATTGATTGATTGATTGATTGATTGATTGATTGATTGATTCTGATGGAGACGTCTCAAATACTCACACTATAAATCTACCCAAAGAACATAGCTTTAGCTAATTTTTGTGCGGATGGATAAATGAGGTGAGGGGTTGGTGGAAGCACCACCGCTATGAGGTGAAAGACTGATTGTCAGACTAGATAGATCAAACTCCTCTCAAAACATTATTTACAGTAGGTACTATGATGAAGGGCTGGGACACTGACAAAGGGGCAAACATACAAGAAAGCCATGGAGATCGCAAATTGGTGTCCCTGTACAGTTACCCAGTACATCATATCTTGGCCACAGTCGGCCCACTCAATGATAATCCACCTTTCTACTGAAATAGCTCATGGCCATGGGCTTCATAAGTGGGAAGAAAAGTGGGACAGTGTGCAAAGGCTTAAATGAACCCACAGAGAAGCCTTACTAAGGGATGCCAGAGCAGTGCAATGGGCCCAAAAATTCCTAGCAACACCACTGCAAACAGGCAAACAGAAAAGACAGCTCTAAGACCAGTGTCTGCTTGAAGTATCTACTGAAATCAGCATAGTTTCTGTGCCTCTTTTTGAATCCTAGTAAACATTTTATGGACAAATGTTTTAGGACAAGCCAAAGGAGAAATGAATCAAACCGTAGTATCCTCTCAGCTGTCTCTAAGTAAGTTGCTATATAAATATTGCAAGGCTGCAACATCCAGTATTCTATTGCAGATGCAAGGTGCACCATATATGCCAAAGGGTAATACACAGTACTGAAAATGGCCTTTGGAAAACTGAGCACTTAAAGTTCCAGTGAAATCTAAATTACAATGTTTGTTTTGCTTATAAACATTGTCATTCTTCAAGTGAACGGTTCATCTGTGCAAGTTATTCCACTGAAAAATAAATGTTTGTTGTGGTAATCTTCAATCAAAGTCAATCAAAGCTTTTGTTTCTGCATTTGGAGTGGCAGTTTTTCACTTCAGCCGCAATATTCTCAGCCACACCCCTCTTACCGTTAATTTGCTATGAGTGAATGATGCGCAAAGAAAGCCCCGCCCCTACTCAGTATTCTGTTCCAGTTGGAAGTACATCAACAAAATGAAATAAAAGTCTCTGCAACTTCCAGTTCACTCAGACATTAAAGGAGCAAAGGGGTTGCTTTGGAGTCACGGAACTTGTTGTCTAATTCACGCATTGTAAAGCTGTTGAAATTATTATTAGTAAAACAAAAGGTGTGGTCCAGCGTAGTTACCATCATACTAAACCAGGACTTCATCATCTTTTGAATTTGTTCAGTGGTCTGCTGCTAACTTTCTAAACCATACCTGCCAAGACTTTCGTTTTTCCCAGGTGTTTCTTGTATTTCAAACCCATGTCCCACCACCCTACCATTTTATTTCTCCCGGAAAACTCCCGTAATTACACCCCGCCTCCGGTCCTCAGCTTTTTAGTACAGTCTGTAACACCCGCAGGTCTCCAAATTTGGTATAGTATCCGATCGCAGTGGCCGCCTTTAACTCAGTCCATAGTATAGTTACTAACACCACAGTACTTTACTAACCCAGTCCTCAACTGTGTTATTCAGACAAACACACACCGCCAATACACCCCACACCGGTCTCCCGGAATTTCAGAGACAAATGTTGGCACTCCCCAGCCCTCTTCACTTTCTTCCTCAACTCCCCAGACCTCTCCACTTATGTCTTCGACAACCCCACCCCCCCTCACGCTCTTCAATTCCGTCTGTGATGACCCCCCTCTTCATTTTTATCCTCGACACCGCAGCAAACCCCCCCAACCCCTACCCTATTCAATTTCATCCACGACACCCCTCCGTCCTTTGGTTACATGCCGGACCCGTTTCCCCGATCTGTTCTGAGACCTCGCAATTCACAAATTAAGCACTGAGCACAAACTCCACACAGAAATGCTAACTGGCTTAGCCGAGACTTGAACCAGCGACCTTCTTGCTGTGAGGTGAGCCACTAAGCCACCGTGCCACCTCGAAAATCCATTAAGTTACATGATATTTGTTCTTTTAGGTGAAAATACATCTGAAAAATATCCCAGGGAAGTCTTTCAGTAT
This sequence comes from Danio aesculapii, assembly GCF_903798145.1. Classification (NCBI taxonomy): domain Eukaryota; kingdom Metazoa; phylum Chordata; class Actinopteri; order Cypriniformes; family Danionidae; genus Danio; species Danio aesculapii. Next base: position 2,451,591 of record NC_079459.1, read on the forward strand.
CTCTTTTCTGCGCTGTAAGGAAGCAACTCAGCTGAAAGGGTTGCCAACTTTGTGTTTAGCTACTCCCACTTCTTCAGGAGGTCACGGCATGGAAAAGAATTCTTTGTCTGATTCCTGAGAAGATTTCAGAATTTATATATTCGCCATTACAATAAAGAAACTGCCAAAGCAATTTTCATTTTCTTCATCCACATTGCTCTATCACACTTGCTTCTGTAGACCTTCACAACAACACATCTATGCTCATTTTAGCCTTTTACTTGGATTACCCAGCAGCAGCGAGAACTGAGAGGCAAAGAAGAGAGCAGTAAATCAGTCAAGGGCAATGTGGTATACAGATCACTTCCAATACCTAAAGCGTACTATTGGATTAAAAGTTAATATATGCAACTCTCGACTTATCATTGAGGTGAACTTATTGGAAAGCACAGGGACGGCTTCCAATGTGCAAAGGCATAAAGGCACATTTGAATCCAAGATCAAATTTCAAAGTCAGCTTAGATGTGTCCTTTGCTGCTTTCAGTCTCCCACAATCCTTTGCATACCATTTCTGACAGTTGAGCCAAAAAAGATAAACAGGAAGCAGTGCTTGGGTGTCATTTTGTGTGTATAGGTTTGACCAACGTTTTCCTTTTTCTTCCACTTCTAGTGGTTACACTTAGTCACCCTTAGTTAGTAATGTAACAAGCAGATGTTACCTAAGTGATTACCAAATCTCTCTCTATATTGTTGTACATGATTAAATAATTATGTTGTCTCAGAGGTCTGGCTTAAATCAGTTTTATGAGGTGCCTTCCTGCAGTCAGCTGCTTAAGCTTTCAAATGTAGCCAGAGTTTTATATTTGCACAACCTTTAAAAAGATCCCAATGTTCAGATTGAGTGGCTGGGACCTCAATGTTATGGGGTATGTAAAAAGATTGAATTATATTTACTGTATAGACTCCAGGCAGAGCACTCAAGTCACTGGGAGCCCCCCTGCATCTATCTCTGGACATTCTGGAGTTTCCTTCATGGAATATCTGACTACATGGAGTTACAAAGAAAACAGCTTTTAGGCTTCTTGGAGAACTGTTTCACTTGCGTGTCATGGCGACTTCACTTTTCCACACTTGTCTATGTCAATATAGCTCCCGGTCCACTGCTGCACAAAGTCTTAGCTCCAGAACTGCTCAAAGTCCATCATTCCCTGATTCAGTCCACCATAACTCTAAGGTCCAGATCCAGGTCCAACTCTGCACTAAGGTCAATGTCCAGATACAAAACTGCTCCAAGTACACTGCCTGATTCAGTCCACCATATTTCTAAGGCCCATGTCCAGGTCCAGGTCTGAGGGCGTGCTCACACTAGGTACAGTTGCCTTGAACCATGCCGAAGTGTGCTTGTCCCCCCCTTCCCCTCTCCCCGACGGCCTGCACTCACACTGCGTTTTGCCTTTTGAACCCGAGCACGCTTATGTCATCGATGATGCGACTGTTGAGTTTAACAGGAAGAGAAATGCTGTCGCTCAGCACAGTGGACATTGCTTTAGTTATATCATTTTAGTTGAGATGCAGTGACACACACGGTCAAATATCTTGCCGAACAGATTCACCATTTTTGATGCTCATAAATTATTATAAAAGTCCTCGTGCTGCAGGTATTAGGAGGATTGCTGAAGGTGTAGCTGACGTGCAGCGAGGGGTTTGCGTCTTTAATAAACTATGAGTTCGCGTTCATTGAAAAGTAACAATGATTAATAAATCCGTATGAATCAGCCTCTTCAGTTTCAGGCTCAGGCGCTCTTTGCACTCACACTACAAGCGCACCGCGCCAAAGCCCAACCAAACCGCGCTCTGGCACACCTTCAACTGGGCCAGGGCCGGCCAACTGAACTGCGCCTAGGCCCGATTCTGAGCACTCAGCACTCAACACTTATTAAACGAACCAGGAAACGCACCTGGGCATTCTAGGCCCAGGTCCAGCACTTTTCAAGTCTGCTCAAGTTCCAGAATCACTGTGGGTCTCTACACCACCAACTTCAGGTCTCCTGCTCTGAGTCCTAGATAAACTCTTTACTTTGATGAGTTTTATATTTGTTTACTGTCAAGAACCACTCATAGAGATAGGAATGTTCTGATTGTTGTTTTATGTCTTTTGCTGTCTTAAAAGTCAATTGTTTTTAAGTTCCTTAGCCACTTTCGTTGTGTCTTCTGGTCCCACAAATGATATACTGCCTTTCTAAATTGACTTGTGTTGTCATTGGGGTTGAAACCTGAAGTTGCCCATATCTTCTATCTTCTACCCAATGCATTTTAGATACTATAAGGCACTTTTAGGGCAGCATGGTGGCGCGGTGGGTAGCACAATCACCTCACAACAAGAAGGTCACTGGTTCAAGCCCCGGCTGGGTCAGTTGGCATTTCTGTGTGGAGTTTGTATGTTCTCCCCGTGTTTGCGTGGGTTTGCTCCGGTTTCCCCCACAAGTCCAAAGACATGCACTATAGGTAAATTGGGTGAGCTAAATTGTCCGTAGCGTAGTAAAGCAAAAGTTACTCTTTCATTTTAAATCAGTGGGTCAACAGGAAACAACTGTTCTCGATTCCCATACAGGCGGCTCGGTGGCTCACGGCAAGCAGGTCACTGTTTCGAATCTGTGGCATTTCTGTGTGGAGTTTGCATGTTCTCCAAGTTCTCCAAAGTCATAGTGTATAAGTTTTTCCCAAGGGCATCAATCACATAATAAACGTATGCCAGAGTAATTGGCAGTTCATTCCACCATGGTGACCCCTGATAAATCAGGGACCAGAGGAAAGTGAGATTCTGCAACAGTCCAGTGATATCTTTGAATGAAGTTCCACATCAGTAAGTATGGCCCGCACAGAGATATGATCTCACCATCACCAAAGCCAGTCTGGGATTTCATTAATCCAACATGGACAACTGAGACTGCCTATATGGACTGGAAGAACTGTCACTTTTTCCAAGATTTATGAAGCTCCTAATGTGCAACCTTCCTACAATGATGTCAGTACAGCTGTATGGCTAGGCCACTGGCAAACACTACATAAGCACTCGCTTGTCAATACTTAAATATATGCATGCTTGAGTGAGAGTTCAAGAAAAGCTCATCGGTTCTCAAGGCATCTTTGCTCTTTTGCATTACTGTGGTGTTAATTGTATGTGTGTGGGCTCAGGGCAACACTGCATTAGTGTGGATGGGTGTTAGTGGGCGAGAGTGTGTGTGGGTGCTGCGAATTGGCAGGTACAACAATGTGCTGTGTGGGCGAAAGAGAGAACACTTTTTAAAAAATGGAGTGAAGGGGTGAAATGAGGCAGTGAATGTGGAGGAGGATCAAAGAAAACACATTAATTAATGAAAAAGGGAATAAATTCATCATCGCTTTCAAAGCCCCTAATGAACATTTGTGATACCCTCCGCATGTTCACTGGAGAATGGGCTCAGCTACAAGAGAGCGCATGAATGATGGAAGTGCTCAAGATTTCATTGCATCTGATATGAGGGCTTTTATAGGTGGTCAAATAATGGGATTTACCTTCTACCAGTCTGTTTGTAATGACTCCAATCTTGCAATTCATCACTTAGTGCAGTCCAAACATTACTATTAACCAGCATTTGTTTAAAAAATACTGTAATAATATAACATGCACAATATAAATGACACTCCAAATCTTCTAAATTTAAGTCCATTTAAGCATAAAAGATCCATCTGATTAGCAATTAAGTATTTTTCATTTTGTACATTTTGCATATACATTTTTGTTTTGTAAAAATATTTGTATACGTTTTGTATATACATTTGTGTACATTTTGTATATACGTTTTAATGTTTTGTATAGACGTTTCTATGCTTTGTACATAAGTTTTTATGTTTGTTATATACGTTTTTACATGTTTTGGATATACATTTTTACACGTTTTTTATATACATTTTTATATGTTTTGTATATATGCTTTTATGTTTTGCATATACATTTATACACGTTTTGTATATACATTTATACACGTTTTGTATATACATTTATACACGTTTTGTATATACATTTATACACGTTTTGTATATTCTTTTATACACGTTTTGTATATTCTTTTATACACGTTTTGTATATACATTTTTATACGTTTTGTATATACATTTATACACGTTTTGTATATACATTTATATGTTTTGTATATACATTTATACACGTTTTGTATATACATTTATATGTTTTGTATATACATTTATACACGTTTTGTATATACATTTTTATGTTTTGTATATACATTTATACACGTTTTGTATATACATTTATACACGTTTTGTAAATACATTTATATATGTTTTGTATATACATTTATACACGTTTTGTATATACATTTATACACGTTTTGTAAATACATTTATACACGTTTTGTAAATACATTTATATATGTTTTGTATATACATTTATACACGTTTTGTAAATACATTTATATATGTTTTGTATATACATTTATACACGTTTTGTATATACATTTATACACGTTTTGTATATACATTTTTATATGTTTTGTATATACATTTTTATACGTTTTGTATATACATTTTATTATGTTTTGTATATACATTTTTACACGTTTTGTATATACATATTTGTACATTTTGTATATACATTTTTATGTTTTGTATATACATTTTTGTTTTGTATATATGTTTTTATGTTTTGTATATACGTTTGGTATTCTCGTTTTTATCTTTTGTATATACATTTTTATATGTTTTGTATATACATTTTTATATGTTTTGTATATACATTTTTATACATTTTGTATATACATTTTTATATGTTTTGTATATACATTTTTATATGTTTTGTATATACATTTTTGTTTTGTATATATGTTTTTATGTTTTGTATATAAGTTTGGTATATTCGTTTTATCTTTTATATTTACATTTTTATGTTTTGTATATACGTTTGGTATATTCGTTTTATCTTTTGTATATACATTTTTATGTATTGTATATACATTTTTATGTATTGTATATGCGGTTTTTACGTTTTGTATATACATAATGATCCCAATCTTGCAATTCGCCACTTAGTACTGTCCAAACATTACTAGTAACCAGTATCTGTATAAAAATACTGTAATAATATAACATGCACAATATAAAAGACACTCCAAATCTTCTAAAATCCAGTCCGTTTAAGCATAAAAGATCCATTTGATTATCAATAAAGTACAGAAATGAGAATCAACCAATCAAACAAAACCACAATCTGCATTTTGCCAGTAAAATATCATAACATCTCTTATTAAAGCCATGTATTATTGTTTACTTTCCTTGTGTATGGTAGTACATGTATACTAAACCTTAGTACAAACATCAAATACGATATTTAAATTAGTTTATATAGCTGCTAATTGCACATTTGCTCTTCTCTAAAGTAAATAAATCATCTACCAGCACTACAGTCAGACCAAAACAACACTTGCAGACTGAATAAATGCCAGTATTCATACATTTAGTCTACATTCAGCAGGAGCTTACAGTAACACACTCAACATAGAGGAACCGATTCTTTACCTGCTGATAAGACGACTCCATGTTCATGTTAACGGCAGCAGAAACGCACAGAGTGAGGAGAGAAATATTCACTTGCTCCTGTTTTTGCTCGTTCTCTCCCTCCCTCTCAATCTATCTCTCTCTCTCTCTTTCTTTCTCACTAACAAATTATGTAACCGATAACATGCAGCGTGCCAGTCATAACCACAAAAAAATATCCCCGACAGGGTGATTAAGACACCTACGCTAAGCGGAGCCATTTAGCCACTTGTCAAATAAATTTTTAAACTGACATGAAACATTGATGTATATTTAACTATTTAATCTTTTAAAAGCAAGCGAATCCGCAGTCAAAATCAGTTGCCTGGGTCAGTTATATAATTTAAGGGTTATTTATGAAATAAAAGTAACCAAGGATAAAGAATTAAAGGAATAATTCAAGTTATGTCATCCTTTACTAACCCTATCCACTTCATTCATTCAATTTCCTTCAGCTTACTCCCTTTATTTATCAGGGGTCTCCACAGTGGAATGAACCGCCAACTCATCTGGCATATTTTTTTAACACAGCGGATGCCCTTCCAGCATTGCACAACTATACACTCTCACATTCACACACATTCACTACGGCCAATTTAGCTTATTTGGACTGTGGGGGAAACCGGAGCACCCTGAGGAAGCACACACCAACACGGGGAGAACATGCAGACTCCACACAGAAACGCCAACTGGCCGAGCCGGGGCTTGAACCAGCAACCTTCTTGTTATGAGGCGATCGTGATAACCTCTGAGCCACCGTGCCACCCTGATAGGGTCATGTAATACTTTATATAATCTTCCATATGTTAGACACTTGTAGAGTTCAGCATGTTAGTGATGAGGGCTTGTAAACAAAGCATTTTCTGTATTATGTGTGTGTGGTGTGTGTGGGTGGACAGGGGCTGAGGACACACATAAACATGTAGTCTTGTGGGAATATATAACGCTTCAGGATTCTGATCTTCTGTTGCAGTGTGGGAGCGCATGGGGAAAATAACAGAAAAAGGAGGACATTGTGAACTGCTTTACAGGAAATGCTAACACCAAAAAACAATTAATAGATCAAGTGTTTCAAAATTAACAGATTAACAGAAACTACAATTAAAAAAAGTGGAAAATTAAACAGATTTTTGTTCTTTGAACTGAAGTTCCTGGAAGGGCATCAACTATATGAAACCTATGTCAAATTAATTGGTGGTTCATTCCATTGTGGTGACCCCTAATTAGGGGTGGGCGGTACACCGGTGTCATAGTCATCACCGGTGTGACATTGCACCACGACATGGATTTTCTAATACCGTCAATACCGTAATAAATCAATTATGCGCCTTGAACGGCTGCATTTACATCAATAATAGCTAATTCTAAATAATAAGGCATTCAATTTTCTTCAAACGTTCAGTTGTGGTCTGAATACCTGTCCTTATACTACAGGGCTCGAAATTGCAACCATTTTGGTCGCATGAGCGCCCGAAATGTAATCTATGCGCCCTCATAATATATTTGGGAGCATTTGTGTGTCTGAATATAATGGTTGTAGTGCAATCTGATTTGATTTTCTCTAAAAACTTGCTGAATCGCTCTACCCTGCTGCTGTATTGGTTCATATTAGCTGTCAGTCACTCAACGCTTCCCGCTGTCAGATAACAGGGAGCTTTTGTTACTGCAGGAAATGCAAACGGCTGAAGAGTGAAAAGTGCACAGGTTTGCAAACCTCACCTAAAGTTATAATAATAATAATGGCGCAGATGACAGCGATCATGACATGAGGTAAATGTTGATCCTCCAGCTGAGATCAATCGAGTGTTTTCGGAGAAGGTGCCCGAATCTCGATGCGTTGCATTCACCGCGTGTTCAGCGCAAATGTCCGCTAAATATAAAATCTAACACTGTACACATCATCGCCAAAGAAACTCACCTTTACTAAGTTTACACTGAAACTACAGCTCATAACAAAGAGCGGTATTGCGCCGGTGGTCATCATGAGAATCCTGCTCTGTCTGCTTATAAATTGGTGTGGCTGACTCGCCTGCTTTATTCCACCAACACAGAGAAATGAAGATCAGCTCATAACGAGACTGAGCATTTACAATGACCCAAACCGAAACTTTTAAAGAGTGATAGAAGTGAGACTTTCTTTTGTCCGTTCTTCCTTGAAATGTATATTATTTTGCTATTGAAAGTAATACCATGATATTATACCGTCACCGTTCAAAAGATGAAAAATACCGTGATATTAATTTTAGGTCATATCGCCCACCCCTACCCCTAATATACAGTTGAAGTCAGAATTATTAGCCCCCCTTTTAATTATTATTTTTTTATATATATATTTCCCAAATGATGTTTAACAGAGCAAGGAAATTTTCACAGTATGTCTAATAATATATTTTCTTCTGGAGAAAGTCTTATTTGGTTTATTTAGGCTAGTTTTTAATTTTTTTTTAACATTTTAAGCTCAAAATTATTAGCCCCCTTAGGCTATATTTTTATCGATAGTCGACAGAACAAACCATCGTTATACAATAACTTGCCTAATTACCCTAACCTGACTAAGCCTTTAAATGTCACTTTAAGCTGTATAGAAGTGTCTTGAAAAATATCTAGTCAATTATTATTATTATTACTGGTTCGAGTGCCAGCTAAAGTTTGCATGTTCTCCCCGTGTTGGTGTGGGTTTCCTCCGGGTTCTCCGGTTTCCCCCACAGTCCAAACACATGCACTATAGGGGAATTGAATAAGCTAAATTGTCTGTAGTGTGGGTGTGTGTATGGGTGAGTTCCAATACTGAGTTGCAGCTGGAAGGGCATCCGCTGTGTAAAACATATGCTGGAATCGTTGGCAGTTCATTCCGCTGTGGCGACCTCTGAAATAGAGACTAAGTCGAAGGAAAATGAATGAATGAATATATTGTTTCCCTTACAGTGGATAAACCTTGCAACATTGCCAACAGTGTACATTCATACCTGCTCTTTTGGTTTGTTTTATCAGCAAATATTAGCAATATGTGAAGTACATATAAATATAGGCTGGGGGGAGGGGGGGGGTGGTTAATTATGCCACCATTGGGAATCTGTGCATGTTTTTTGTCAACATATACATTATTCTAAAGTGGAAAATTCTTGTATATTTTTGTTGTGCGTATGAATAGAGTGCACCGGCTGGGTCAGTTGGCATTTCTGTGTGGAGTTTGCATGTTCTCCCCTTGCTGGCGTCGGTTTCCTCCGGGTGGTCCGGTTTCCCCCACAGTCCAAACACATGCGCTATAGGGGTATTGAATAAACCTGGCCGTAGTGTATGAGTGTGAATGAGAGTGTATGGGTGTTTCCCAGTACTGGGTTGCGGCTGGAAGGGCAGCTCTGGAAAACATATGCTAGAATACTTGATGGTTCATTCCACTGTGGCGACCCCTGATAAATAAGGGACTATGCCAGAGGAAAATTATGAATGAAGTGCAGTAAATGTAAGAGTTTCAGAGCTTCCTTCTGGTCTTGTATACTTGTATATTTTAGATTGTTTTAAACATTTATTTTGGGGGGACACTTAAAGTGATTATTCATTTATACTTTATAAGTGTTTTTATGTTTATGTTTTATGTCTTAATATTCATTTGTTGTTGTTACTGTGTGAGTTCCTTTGTGTGCCACTGTTGTGAGATGAACACTCTTGACTGCAAACCAAATATACCTTTGGGTATGAATAAAGTAACCTAACCTAAGTAATAGAAACATTTTTCCAGTCGACTGAAGTTTTTAATTTTCATCACTTATTATCCAAATATTTTTTGGTGTCTAAAACGGTCTCAAGTGATTTGCCTTGTCAAATGAACCTGATATTGTTATATATGCCTTTCCTTTTTAAAACGAAGCAGGGACTCCGATCCTCAGACTTTCAGTGCAGTGCATTGTTGCTAAGCAACTAAATGGAATACGCACAATAGAAATAGGACAGTTTGAGATTATAACACAGACAGGAAACGCATTCCGCGGGTGACAAATATATATCCAAAGACAAACTATTCAGCCAATGCATCAGTCTCTAAAACTACTCACACATCCCCTTTAAAACCCAACTCTACATCAGATATGAGCAGGTTAAAGTAGGAGTCTCCTCTTTATAAAATCTACATTAAAACAGCCAAGCCCTCTCTCTCTCTCTCCTCCATAACCCTGTGTGTCGTCTCTGTCAGTTGTCATGCCAACAAATAATGAATTCACTGACCACAGTAGTTTGTCCTACATTTTATATAATAGCACTTATGACACTGAGGAGCTGATCAGCGTACATCAGAGGCATAATGACACTACAAATTAATAAATAAATGATCAGTCCTCAAAAATACTGAGTTTTTGACAGTTGCTGCATCAGTTACAGCTTTAGCTCTGCTTTCCAGTCATTAACATACTACAGGAATAACCACTGTAACACGTTTGTGAGGTCATATTTGCATTTACATTTATATATCTACTTCTGTTTGGGGTTTTGAAATGAAGCGCTGAATATCTGTCTATTTTTGTGATACTTTTGGTAATATTTAATCATCCAAGATCTGGCGCCCCTGAAGGTTTGTGGCGTTTAATTTTATTTATTTATTTATTTATTTATTTATTTATTTATTTATTTAAGCCTGAATGCCAACACATATGGACTGAATCATTTATAAATAAAAACTATGTATACATTTTTGTATTATAAATTTTGGACTTTGTAATGCTCTTGAATTATTGGAAACATGAATAATTTGGTCTGTTATGGTAGGATATGGGTCAGTTGGCATTTCTGTGTGGAGTTCGCATGTTCTTCCCATGTTTTTTTAAATTATACTTCCACTTCATATAATTTTCACAATGGTTTTCAACAATAAGGTAGATCTCTGGCTCGAAATGACCTCATTAGAGCAAGATGACAGAAGCTGTACCTGGAGACTTTGGCGTCATAATTTAATATTGAAATGAAGTGGAGACATGTGGTCCAGTTTAAAACCCCAAGATAACAATTCATTTTAAAATGTTTTGCTAATGTCCCTAAAATGTTCCCCCCAAAAAAAGAGTTTTTCTTGATAATAAAAACAATAATTAATATTAAATTTGATTATCTGCAAACACTATAGAAGAGCTGCTTTTCAATTTCTCTACCAAAATAAAGCTATGAAAAGCATTATTGAAGCTTCCTATACAACTTTTAAGTCGAATCTTTTCTGCCATCTGCTGGTCACAGAAGAGGATATAAGAAAATGAACAGATCAAAAATTAATCAAAACAATTATTTTAAATGTTATATCTGATTTCTGTAAATACACAAATAACATACAAAATGTACAATCCAAATGATGTCGCTTTTTAATGAACATAGGTGAGTGTTTGCTCGTTTGATTCACTTAGAAGAACCGAGTCATTAGAACCATTCATTCGAGAATACTTCCGGCGAAGCTGTAGGCTATTTGAATCATTAAAAAGAACCGAGTCGTTAGGGCAATCGTTAAAGTCAAATTGTAAATGTAAATAAATAAACAGGAATAGTACAATTATACTCCAAGAAACAAATATAATGCGAGAGTAAAAAAACAACAATAATGTAATACAATTACATCTTAAATAGACATAAATTAACAACATAAACAACAGTTTATTGCTTGTGGATTCATATAATTGTGAACAGTTTCCAAATATTTGTTAAGGTCGATTATAAATGAATCAAATAGGGGTACAAATAGACGGCAAGCTTTTGTTTATAAAAATAAAACTTGGCTAACAGGAAACATAAATTAATTATGTATATTTTAACAATTTTTCTTATGAATTATAATCGTACGGATGAGCTGTATGTGTTTGATCCGTTAAAAAAGAACCGAGTCGTTCGAGAATCATTCACTATCGGCTCACAAGAGTCTTTCGTTCGGGATTCAAACACAATGGTCTGGGATGTCAGTTCGCGCTGTAGACTGTTGACAGAAGCGGTGTCGTCTGAACAAGTGCTGCGGACTGCTAAAACTCGGTGTATTTATACGTAAATACACTGTATTTATATTTTAGAACCTTTCCAGAAAAGTTTCTCAGAGAGCACGAGACCTCTCGTGGTTACACGGAGATTTTAGAGACGTGTTTGAGTGCTTTTTTTGACATTGTGTCCGGACACTGAAGCTGTGGGTCCTTTGGCCATCACCTGCTCATAAACACAATATTTTACATGGAGAAACAGATTCATCACACAGAGATTCAACTCACATCGTGATGACGAATGGGCTCTGCACCGAGAAAGCAGGTTCCTCGAGGTAAATACACTTCATTTGATCTAATTTATCTTTAATTCATCTTTAAATGTCGTACAGTAACTGCAATGCCTGTTTATCTACCCAATTCAGGCAGTCATTGAGCCAAATCAGGTTAATTTTATTGCTGCTGCTTGACAAAAATGAAATTTCGCTTGACCAATTGTCCGCGGCGCATTGTGGGATTAATTAGGTTAATCTTTAATGTTTTTCTTCTGACGTAAAGTTCCCTGTAATCCCGTTTAAAAGAGAGTGTACTTTAGTGTGATTAAAGAAAAGCTGAACATCAGCAACACTGACTTCTAAATCGGTTCACTGAGGAAACAAACTGTATTTTACATCATGATAAAGTATTAGAATGCAAAATGTTTTTATTTTCTTCATGTTGCAGCCAATTTCACTATTCAACACACTTAAAATAGCCAAAAATATATATTTACTGTCATTTTTTAAGTCAGCAAAGAAACTCACAGGGTTTTGACGTAATATAGACAAACATAAATACATGTAAATAAAAATAAACAAGAAGTGAGTGTAATAGACAATTTAAATTCAAAGATTATATGTGTGTAATAAGCAGTAGACATACATCACATCCTAAAATTGGTTTATTTTATTATAATTTTTTAGCTAGACTGCAATTGAAAATGAATGACATTATTTTATTTTATATAACATTACAACAATGTAGATAAATATGCAGAAATAGATAGATAGATAGATAGATAGATAGATAGATAGATAGATAGATAGATTGTTAGATAGATAGATAGATAGATAGATAGATAGATAGATAGATAGATAGATAGATAGATAGATATTAGTGTTATTTCAAATCACATTTGATTATTTAATTACTGTATCTGGATATCTGACTACGGTTCGACTCTCCAGAGAACCATAAAGCACTGCTTATTACACTTTTATCTTTGCTTTTGTCCATCAAACCTTGATTCACTCTGCTACAAAAATATCCCAGTCAACCCAAATGAATGATTTCATTCAAAGTCGAGCTATTCAAGCCGCCTGCTGAAATTGTATTCATATCGCAACAGACCATCGTGAGGGATGTAAACAATAACAGTGTTCCTAATGTATTTTCTGTTTTAGATCTTTGATTTCCAAAGCTTCTGAGAATCCAGAAAGTTCCACATGTTGATACGTTTTATAATGACAGCCGTGTTAACATTAGTCATCTCGTTGCAGTCTCTTGCCTCTTGTTACAGTTCTGAAAAAGTTTTAAGACAAGCAGGAACTGTTCATGGACCAATGATATTGCCATATTGAAATGGTCTATATATATATATATATATATATATATATATATATATATATATATATATATATATATATATATATATATATATATATCGCATTAAAATAAAATATCACAATGCCAAATTTTCCCAAAATCGTGCAGCCACGATAGCTAGATAGATGGATATATAGTTGTTGTGTTTACCATTGCAACTATAAAATAACCACAACAGTACTTTACAGTTCAAAAACACTATAGTATTTACTATAATACACAGTGTGCAAATTATACATTGATGATCAGGGGCGTCAACTGTTTTGGTTGGTTTGTGTAATGCATGCTTCAGTCATTTATATACTCATTTTTAATTACGCCTAGTTTATTAATAAAACATATTTAAGTTTTCAGCATTTTGAGGGATATTTAGTGTATTCTGACCTACAGTATTCTCCAATTAGCTATTTCAGATGTTGCTGTAGGTTAAACTACAAATTATGCGTCTAATTTGATTTTAATTTCAGGATAAATATAGATACAAACAGCTATTTTATGAGAAAACAAAGTCTTGTTAACACGATGTCCATCGATGCTCTAGATCTGCCACTTTCAGCCTTGAATAGACCGATTGGCACAATTATGCATTAACAATGGTTTGAACCATAATAGGGGTGGTCAAATGTATATTTACATGATCTATTATTTAAATTTTTAACAATATTATTTAAAATACAGATCAGAGTGAAATATTTCTTAGTATTAAACAACTGACCCCCCATACATCTTATTTTGACCTCCTTCTAGGGGGATCAAGCAATAAAAAAAAAACCTGTAAATCTCATCCTGATAATTTAAACTACATATTTTTTTATATATTGGATGTATTCATTGGTGTATTCATCGTTTAGTTGTAATACTACTAATAATAATTGTTCTCTTTTATTTTCACAGTAGAGAAGCAGTCTATCAGCAGTGAATCTTTATCATCGTCATCTTCATCCTCATCACCACCGCCGGTATGTCTGAGTAGTCCCGCAGTCCCTCATATCATCGTCACAGCTCCATCTCGAGAAAACCTCCTGGATAAACCTGTGCGTTTGAGCATCGCGGACGCCAATAAAGAGCCGCGGCCGATGGGCAGGCCGATGTTTGTCGGTCGGGGTCGTTTCGTCACGGGCACAGCCTGATGTATCGACTCTACGACACTCGGATGACGTTCAATACAGTCACGTGGTTAAATGACTTTTCCCACATCACGTAGTTTTCCTTCAGAGGCTTTAAGGCATTCAAATCTCAGTACTTTTGTTTATTTGTTCATCACTGGTGACTTTTGTGCTGAAACTAGTCCTTTAACAAGAACTGGTAGGATGTACTGGCACCTGTACGTGTGGAAATACGCAGCAGGAGCAAACCATAAAGTGCGAAGTGACAGCTTTTATTTATTTATTTTTATATATAGACCTTTTAGAGCAGTTTTTAGCTAGACCATAGGTCTCGAACTCAAGTCCTGGAGGGCTGCAGCTCTCCACAGTTTTGCTACTAATCAAACACAGCTGATCCAACTAATGAAGGTGTTCGTGAAGCCGCGGTCACACTGCACTTTTCTCCCCATAGACTTCCATTCATATGCATGCGAATGCATCAGACCGGAAACGCAAGTTGGTGCGTCAAGTTTCGCAGTTCACTGCGTTGCAAAGTTCAAGCTTGGTGAACTCTAACCAAAGTCCCTTTAAGACAAGTCATGTCACTCGGCGGCCATCTTTGAATGTTTCAATGGAAAAACATCAAATTTTCCAAAACTACTTGCCAAGCTTACGATTACATTTCATATTACGAATAACCATTAAAATTTAACAACATCTGTCTATTTAGTTTCATTTCTAAATGTTTGAATCACACAAAACACACAGAGAATTGTCATTCAATGAAGATTGCTGATTGGCTCCTGTACTAGAAGGCGGGTTTTATTCATATAGCGATCGCTGATTGGCTCCTGTATTAGAAGGCGGGGCTTCATTCGCCATATTGACAGTTACACTTTTCCCCATTTAAAAGTATACGAGTGACACGTCTTGTGTATTCTACAGTCTTTGCTCTGACCTGCAAATCGCATCACTTGACTGAGTGAGACCAATCAAAGATCAAAACTTGACCTCTCTGGACAGAAATTTAAAATATGGATCAATTGCTCGCTTTTTTAAATGCCTAATCATCTTGTTTAATCCCGCCCCCTTTCGCAGCGCCATACAACAGAATGCCGCATGCAGTAACTCTAACGTGACTCCTTTGAACACCTCCTCCTTTGAACACCTCGGTTATTTGGATCAGCTGTGTTTGATAGGGTTGTAGCAAAACTGTGCAGAGCTGCGGTCCTCCAGGACTTGAGTTCGAGACCTATGAGCTAGACCATTAAATGAAAAACGGCACTATTTATTGAACATTAATCGAATAAAAAACAATATTAGAAAATATTAACTTAAAGATTATTATTATTATTACCGATGGGCTACGCTCCGCCCATTTTACATCCTACTGAAGCGACTTAGCAAATTAATTCTTTGTTAAACAACATAAAATAAAATAAATAATAATGCAGGCTATCAATTTACCACTTTCAATTACAAATAAAACAATAACAAATACTGTTTTTGTCGCCTTTTTATTCATTATATGATTTTCCTTATCAGCCTATCTAGGCCTATATATACACTGGACCAGCTCTATACCCTTACTAGGGTGCTCGAGGGTTCATGGGAGTATGCCCAACCAGTCCACATGTGTTTTGTAGACTTGGAGAAGGCATTTGACAGTGGCATTCTGTGGAGGGTGCCCGGAGAGTGTTGGGTCAGAGGCGCTCTGTTAAGGGCCGTCTTGTCCCTGTATGAACATAGTAGGAGTTTGGTTCGCATTATTGGACTTACATTGTGGTAAAGAAGGAGCTGAGCTGAAAGGCAAATCTCTCAATTTACCGGTCAATCCGCGTTCCTACTCCCACCTATGGTCATGAGCTTTGGGTCATGACCGAAAAGACAAGATCTCTGATACAAGCGCTGGAAATGAGTTTCCTTCACATGGTGGCAGGGTGCACCCTTATAGATAGGGTGAGGAGCTCTGTCACCCGGGAAGAGCTCGGAGTAGAGCCGCTGCTCCTCCACATCCAGAGAAGTCAGCTGAGGTGGCTCTGGCATCTGTTTCGGATGCCTACCTAGGGAGGTGTTCCAGGCATGTCCTACCGGGAGGAGGCCTCGGGGAAGACCCAGGACATGCTGGAGGGACTTTCTCTTGGCTGGCCTGGGAGCGCTGAAGAAAGTGTCTGGGGAGAGGGAAGTCTGGGTTCTCTCCTAAGACTGCTGCCCCCGCGACCCGGCCCCGGAGAAGCGGTAGAAAATGAACGAATGAATATTTTTATCAATTTTTCAGTAAATGTGCGTAATATATATAGGTGCATTTAAACAAAACAGATTTATTAAACAGATATAATTATTAAAATAATATTTTAGTCACAGAACATCTTTAGAAATTTAAAGAGAATACAATTAAATTCAATTAAATAATATTGTCTTGTTTCTCTTGAAATTTGCTGTTTTTATTTAATATTATTTATTTATTTATTTTATTTAATAATATTTAATATTTGCTTTTATTTCATATTTTTCCCCTAACATAAATTTGAGCTACTAATTTTTGAACAATTATTGTAATTTATTAAGTTAGATTAGCTCCAGATTTGGCTTCAGTAATGACTTAACTAATGTTTATGCACAAATATAATATTCATTCATTCATTTTCTTTTCGGCTTAGTCCATTTATTAATCAAGGGTCGTCACAGCGGAATGAGCCGCCAACTTATCCAGCATATGTTTCATGCAGCGGATGCCCTTCCAGCTGCAACCCACCACTGCGAAAACTATAATATTGTAAAGCATTATATAGAAAATATTAATTCAAATGAGAGATTTGTGAGGGGTGAACTTATATTTGCTGTATATCCGCTTGGTAGGATCTGTCTTGATAATAAACTCACTGAACGTTGTCAGTTGCCCTCCTTTCAATGAACGACTGTAAGCTTTCACGGAGTTTCCACCTCCTCGCTCTCACTTCGCGTGAAAACGTACACCAAATGCAGCATTAAAGTATTAAACTTGCTATAATAATCTTCAGTTCGGACGAAAGACTGAAGATGGAGAGCACAGCAGACACAGACCTGGAGCCCTTAAAGCTGAAGTCTTTAAAAACCGACAGGACGTTTGTGATACCGCACAGTGAACGGGTGAGACATGCTAAAGAAGATAAGCGTTTGAGGTTTTTATGACCAAATATGAAATACATAAACATTAATAATGTGCTGTGTGTAACTAACTTTAGCTGGGGAGGTGCAGGAGTGTGAAGGAGTTTGAGAAGATAAATCGGATTGGAGAGGGAACTTACGGAATCGTGTGTGAGTCTCGCTAGCATATGTATATCGAATAAAATGCTAATATGCTTATGTATGTCAAATAAAATAACGTACGTAATTATATCTGCAATATAAATATCTGTAAATATAATCTCAATGAAACGGACTGTTTGGTTGTTTGTGGTTGTTTCAGACCGAGCACGTGATACACGGACGAATGAGATTGTTGCTCTGAAGAAAGTGCGAATGGATAAGGAGAAAGATGGTCAGTTTGATACCTTCAGAGAGATAAAACCTTATATTAACTAAATTAACTATCATGTCATTTCAAACCTGCGTGATTTTATTTTACTTTACCATTGTGCTCTTTACTAACTAGAGGAAGTGAGATGGTTTACTCTCCCCTCAAATGTTTTCGGCTACTCGTTATATTGTATATCTCATTTAAAAGAAAAACAACACAGAATCACCATAATACACACTTTTACATTCACAAATGTGTATATCTCTTCAAATATGTATAGTTTATTAGTTCAGTCATTCATATGTTCAATGAGTACCATAAGGTGTATATTATTTTGTGTGTAAATGACAGGTCTTAAATGTCAAAAACAAAATGTTAGGCCTTAAAGTCTTAAATTCACTTAAATATTGTCTTAAATCATTTTAAACAGGTCTACATTTTTCACCTGTCTAAGTAAAGCTACATAAGTGGGCCGACATCCATCCAATCACCAACAATCCATCTTAATAAACTCAGTGAAAGAGAACTAAAAGCAATTACACAGTTCCTGATTATATTAACAGAGCAATTTATCCCTGTACATTATCTTCCATTCATACAAAACTGTTTACAGAAGGGTGAGTAAACATAATATTTATAAAGAGATGTGAAACTTAAGGTTTTATATCAGAAATGCAATAGGTTGAATAGAAGTTCTACTCAATTAATTTGAACCAAAAGCAAACAAGTATATATTTTGGATTATTTATGTAATTCCCTCCACAAAAAAATATACTTTTAACAATGTTAAACTTGTCATTAAAACAAAAAAAAAAGAAAGATTATGTTGAAAATAGTGTATACAACTAGAGTTTTCTTGTTTTGACACATTAAAGTGTCGCTAAGAAATAATTACATTTCATTTTATTTATTTATTTGTTTTTTTATTTATTTTATTAATTTGTTGCAAGCAAAAAAAAAATATTAGGCCAACAGGGCCTTTAGAAATAATCATTAGTGTTTATTTAAAAAATATAATTATTAAATATTTAAATACAATTATAAAATTTCTTTCATAATGGTCTTAAAAGGGTCTTAAATTTGGTTGATGAAACCTGCAGAAACCCTGAAATGAATACTTTTGTGACTGAATATATATTAATGTTTATGTTTTATCTGCACCCATTGAATAAATATTGCTGCACGAAACACTGAAAGCATGCACTCAAAAAATTTATTCAAACTATTTATTTAAAATGAGTTGACAACACAATTCTTGAGGGGTTTTTTTTTGTTTTGTTTTTTTTGAGACAACCTAATTGTTTTATGTTCAATCCACTTAAGTTAGTAAAACTAATAAGTTATCTTAATTCCTTCATGTTGTCCCAAAACAAATCGATTGTGGAACCCAGCATTTTTTACAGTGTAGGTAATTAATTTATTTAGTTTAAAAGCTTCGACTTTAATGTTAATTTGTTAGAAAGAACTATGTAGGTTTCATAGTCAACCCACTGTAGAAAACACTATAAAATATAAATAAAATTAGATAAAAAAGGACAAACCCAAACCCTGATCTAAATTTTTAAAATTACAAATTACTCATAAGTTTTCAAACATATTGCATTTGCACTTATTTGACCTTTTTATTATTTTGTTCAAAGATTATTTACAGTTTTTGAACACATTATGTTTAAATAATGCTTGCATGTCAGGGATATTTGTATTATACTTTCCCCAATACACTTTTCAAAGCTGCATTACAGTAAATGTCATTACAGTGATCGAAAAACGAATAACTCCATGATACTAATAAAGGTTAAAATATTTGTATCAGGACTCTGCGGTTGTATTTTAAAAGACTTGCATATCGTAAATGATCTGCGTCCTGTTCTGTATATCCTGGGTTCTTTTAACCAGCCAGAAATGTTGATTCATAGTGATTGTTATAGAACATTGCGCAAATACAGTGAATTTAGGCTGTTCAAGTAATACACAGAACCTTAAATTTGATATTTGGAGCCACAATTGCTTTTAGCTCACACATTAAGGCACTAAATATAGGATTGACCAGCTCTAATCTGCTTAATGTGACTGTAAGATGCAAAGATATTAAAATATTATACACATTAACATCATGATTAACATTGTTCTGTAAAGCAGTTTTGAAAACAATGTGTATTGTAGAAAGCGTTAAGCTCTGCAATATGGCATGATGCGACAATAAAATGAGCCTGATATAATATTTATCTGTATATATATATATATATATATATATATATATATATATATATATATATATATATATAATTTATATTTCATAGATCTTGTAAGCACTCTAGCTACTGTTTTGAAGCAAATGGAGTTTATTTATAGGCCTTGCAGTACTCTACACCAATAAAACCCTGCAATAATCTTAAAGTTATGTCAGCATAACTAAAAATAAACCCTATTTAAGTGTTTTTTCCAGCTTGAAAGAAGGCTGTACTTCAAATTGCTATCAAACAGCAAGGTATTTAGATAATCAAATGATAAATCTATCAAGAGATATCAATTCTAGCATCATATGTTTATAGTTATTCCCTAAATATCTTCAAGTAATGAAAAAGCAAGGCACCAAATACAGATCCCTGTGGCACTCCATATTTAACTCGTTCTTAACTCTGACATTTCTTCGTAGGCACAAACTGATATGTATAAGATAAGTAGGATCTAAAGCATGCTAATGCCTGTTCATTCTGCCAACAACCAAGACCTTGTCCTATAATTAACTTGCTCTCCAGGATAAAGACATTACTTCTTGGTATGGGGTTTGATCACTGTCGGCCTGAAACTTTTAGGATTGATATTAGAAAAAGGATTACTGGGGAGGTCGGTCAGGACTAAAGGCTTTTAAGTGGACAACGGGACACTGTTTAGTTGCATAATATTAAAAGTTTGGATTTCTTATTATGCTTTTTGTCCCTGTTGGAGCTTGATAACCACACTTTTATTGTTATTAAAAAGAGCAGCTTGGACATTCTGTTAAATTTCACCTTTTGTGTTTCACAGAAGAAAAATGTAGGTTTGAAATTGCATGAGGGTGATTTAATGATACACACACTGATTATTTTACTTATTATCTGACAGTGTAGTGTACTACAGAGAGGGTGAAAAGTATCCAAAATAAGTAATGTCTATATTATTAATGCCATCTTTCATAGCCGATGCTTGTCTTGTGTATACAGGAAATATGAACTCTTGTTTTATCAATTTAGATACAGTTTTCGTCATGAATATTTATACTACAAGTTCTACAGCCATTAAATGTTTAGGGGTGGGCGGATCCATCCTAAAGTATCAATATTTTCGATACCAGCAATGTATCGGAAGAATCGATCCTTAAACAGAAGTATCGATTCTTTCTATGATTTTTTTTTTCTTAATAAGTGATCACTGATTTTAAAATCTTAATAATAGTAATAATGATAGTGCCGCATAATAGCTAGTTTTTGTTTAACTAATAGTGTTCTGTCAGTTTAATAAGTTAAAAGGAATTCGGTTTATATTATATAATGATAATTCTCAAAATAAAATATTTCATTGAAGTATCGTATCGATATCGACGATACTTGTCTTGAAATACTTGGTATCGCATTGGAAAGAAAATAATTAGTATCGCCCATCCCCATGTTACATAGTTACTTTTCACCCACCATACTTTCAACCCAAAAACATTTGTTGTTTATCTGTGTTCAGGGATTCCCATTAGCAGTTTGAGGGAGATTAATTTATTAATCAGACTGAGACACCCAAATATTGTGGAGCTGAAGGAAGTGGTGGTGGGAAGCCATTTGGAGAGGTGACTAACATATATGACGTAGATTCGAATGAACTTTACATTTAAATTATATATGTCTTATTAAACATTGCTGTATTGTTTTGAAGCTTGTTTCTGGTGATGAGCTACTGTGAGCAGGATCTTGCCAGTCTGCTGGAGAACATGCAGTCGCCGTTCTCTGAAGCTCAGGTGCGTTTTTTCGTTATGCTCAACCTGTCATAAATCATAATAGGCATTTATAGACACTGTTTACAGCGTTTATATCCACTGTAAGCAGTCAGTGGTGGAAAGAATACTGAAAAATCACATTCAAGTATCTGTCCTAAATTCTACTAAAAGTAGCTCTTCTGAAAGTTATCAGGAGTAGTGAGAAGTTATTCCACCTTTTAACCTACAAATTAGGAAATCGCTTACATCAGTGCCATTATCTTTTCAATTATTTGCCATTCATGAACTATTATTGTGTGAGAAGACCTTACATTAATATACAATGTGCACCAGTGATAGGCAAACAGAAAGCTGGTTTATGCAATTGCACGTGGAGCGAAATTTGTGTAACCTAAATTAAACAACCTAAAAGACAAAAATGAAGCCGTGACGATACGCTTAGGTCATGACCTTTGGCACCTCACTATGAGTGTCCAGCAGGTGGCACCGCAAACCAAGCTCCTGCAGCACTGATTGAATATATGCTATTTGTGTGTGTGTGAAAACGTAATATTCTGTAGTGCGTTTAGTTATTGTTTGAGGCCATTTGGTGATTTCGGTCATAAAAGTAGACATCGTCTTTATCAGTGATGTGGTGTTAAACATTCTATATTAAAACGTGAGACACTGGCTGCGTCCGAAACCGCATACTTTCATACTGTATAGTATGCTAAAACCAGTATGCGAGCCGCGTAGTATGTCCCAATTCATAGAATTCGAAAATCAGTATGCGAGATGTACTCGGATGACCTACTATTTAACATATTCTTGTGGAGTGCCCCATTTTTAATGTTATCAGACAACAATTTTAATCTGGAGAGACTTTAAATGAAATATTTTTAAATGTGAATCCATTAAAAATTGTACAATTTTTATCAAAAGGAAACCTTTAAAAACTGTTTTAGATTTTTATCTTATATATTATCGTTATTATTTATGTATTTTACCTTGTATATTATTTATTGCAGTTGATTACTTTTAATTGTTAGAATATTTTTATAAATATAGAAAATTGGTATTTATAAAACGTGGTAAAATTGATCTATTTTTATTTTTTGCCATGACATAGCCATAGAAGCTGAAATGGCAATAAAATTAAAACTCTCTCTCTCTCTTCCGGCGAGATTCTGAAATGCGCATCCCATGCACGCTGCGCTATCCCTCTGCCCCACGAGAGAATTCATGAATGGGAGTGAAGCGACGCAACCGACTTGGGTAGGTCACGTGATCATGTTAAAATGGCGGCTGTAGTGCGTCCGAATTCCAATCATACTTCTCACATTGATACTGTATAGATTGAACTTTTCTAACAGCCGAGTGGTACGTTTAAATTTAAATGCAGTACATACTGATTAGTAGGCGGTTTCAGACGCAGCCACTGTAAATTAATTTTAATTAATTAAATTTTTTTTTTTTTTAGTTAATTTTAAGAAATAATTCGAAAATTCTATTTGAATGACACAAAGAAAATGTGATTACTCTGCTTCTCTGAATTGATTTCTGCAGAACTTGTCGACAGCTTTTAAAATATTTGTGAAAATGTACAATGTTTATTTTGTTAGCGTGTCTTAAAGTAAACAAGAAAGCCCCGCCCCCTACTCAATTTTCCATTGGAAGTACCTCGACATACTAAAATTTTGGGTTCACCCGGAACCTAAGGGGTCAAAGGTCATGACCTAAGCGTATCATCACTGCTACATTTTTGTCTTTTAGGTTGTTTAATTTAGGTTACACAAATTTCGCTCCACGTGCAATTGCATAAACCAGCTTTCTGTTTGCTTATCATTAGTGCATATTGTATACTAATGCAAGGTCTTCTCACACAATAATAGTCCATGAATAGCAAATAGTTGAAAAGATAATGGCACTGATGTAAGCGATTTCCTAATTTGAAGGTTTAAAGGTGAAATAACTTCTCACTACTCTTGATAACTTTCAGAAGAGCTACTTTTTTCTTACTTCGAGTAGGATACTCTGCTCGCGTACTGTAACTAAGTAACTGTAATTAGATTACCTATAAATGAATTTCTTTCTTGACTTTTTCAGTGAAAAAGTAATTTAATTATCATCTCGTTCATCTTTTCTTTGCATTTTACAGGTGAAATGCATAGTCCTCCAGCTGCTTAAAGGACTGGCCTATTTACATCACAACTTCATTCTTCACAGGTCAGTGTTTGTGTTGATCAGTAACATATTTAACAGCTCTTAATAACGAGAGTATTTCCTGGTTGTCTGCTAACTAATTATGTTTGTTAACGTTAAAGGGATCTGAAGGTTTCAAATCTACTGATGACTGACAAGGGCTGTGTTAAAATAGGTGAGTAAATGTATGAAAATCTCCTTTACACTGTCAGAAGCAGAATTCAGTTGTGTAAATGTCCGTAGTTTCGAATGGGAGCTGAATATAAATGGGAGCTCCAATATTAAATAAAGATCGCATTTATTTTTGTGGCTTTCCAAAGGATATAACTGTTTATTAGTTTTTTGATTGATTATTTTACGTCCAACACAATGTGTCATGTCATAAATGTATATTTTTTTTACATATTTGTTTTGATGTGAAGTGTTTAGCTTAAGTACCACTGGGTTGACTAGTGTAATCCTTCCGAATGTTTTGAATTTGCTTTTACGTTTCTTATATTTCTCATTTCTTTTGTCTTTCTCATGATGGCAGTAGATAATAGTTTACTAGTGCTCAGCTTAAAGTGCAGTTTAAAAGCTTAACTAAGTTCAGTTAATTAGTTTACCTAAACAAGTTAGGTTAATTAGGCAAGACATTAGACAACCGTAGCCTTCAGAAAAAAATCTTAAGGGATCCAATGCTTAGAAATCTCCTATTCGAATATAAGTCATCTCATATCCTGATTATATATATCTATCACAACATAGTACCATTCTGTATGTCTGATTGTTTCAATATATATTGACCAGATTTCCTATTATAAGTCCTATTTCTTTGTTTTTTTACCTATTACAGTGTATATACTCAATAATGAACTCATTTATAAGAAATTATTTTTACAACTTCAGGGCAAATGTTTGATTAAAAATGTAGCAGTATAAAATAAATATGAATAAAATATAAAACACTTTTCAGTAACTGTTGCTGTCTGCATGGCCATAATGGTGTAACATCGTGCTCGTATAAATAAATTAAAACATAAGTAATGTATTTTGTGACCCCACAAAATAAACGACAGCACGTAATATGAATGTGGTTTCATAAACACGACATGTATCATCATATCGCACAATACTTGGGGATAATAATATTGAGCTTAGCAGTTTTCCATTGTTTCTTTTTATTTATTTTTTATTATTATTGACATTAACTACAACATAAAGCTTTAATGTACATCAGTTATGAGAGAAAAAACATCATAGTAATGTTAGTGACGCGTGAAAGGTATTCTGGGAAAACCAATTGTTTATTCAACATATGCAGATGAGGGAAAATATTTAGCCCTCCTGTGCAATATTGACTCTTTCAAATATTCCCCATGTGATATTTAACAGATCAAGGACATTTTTCCTATATCTTTTTCTTCTGGAGAAAGTCTTATTTGTTTTATTTCGGCTAGAATAAAAACAGCCTTCAATTGGTTTTTAAAAACCATTTTAAGATCAATATTATTAGCCCCCCTAAGCAATATTTGTTTTGGATTGTCTACGGAACAAACCATCGTTATACAGTGACTTGCCTAATTAACCTAGTTAAGCCTTTATGGGCCCTAACATACACCCGGTGCAATAAGGCGCAAGACGTGTTTGGCGTGATTTGTTGCTATTTTCAGACCGGCGCAACTCTAATTTTCACATTTTGCACCACGTTGATTAAATAGCAAATCCTTTTGCGCCAATTTATGGACTCATGGGTGTGCTGGTCTAGAAAGGAGGTGTGTTAAGGTGCATTTTTGGCACGTTGCTATTTTGAGGAACTGAAATAGACTGTGATATTGACCAACTGAAAGCTGGTCTAAAGTCCAGCGCAGAGCGCGTTAGTTATGTGCCTATGCAAGTCTAAACTCTTACACATTGCTTAACACACACAGGATGTACAGCAATACACAAATATATTTACATATAAAACAAATTAAAGATTAAAATGTTACAAAAGTGATTATTTTCTACATCAATATAAACACCACTGCCTCCATGCCTTTTTCACCTCGGGGGCTTTTTTCTGTTATTCATGACAATCTGCATTAATGTTATCATTATTATCAGTATTATTTATAATCTGCGTATTTATATTTGTTTTAATATAAACGAGTGTAGATTTGTCCAGTTGTGGGGTTTTGGAGACGTCTGCATCACCATATGGAGCATAAGAACAGGACGTGTGTTTGGATATAACTCAGTTTATTGATCACACTTCATTATTATTGTTTATTTATTCCTTTGCTGAAAATTAGAACTGAATTTAGAAATAGTTTCGACACAAATCTTAGCACTTAACAAACGAAATTAAATATGTCGGCTGATGGATGTGTTCAGTGGAGTGAGTACAACACCGTTTCCTCACTCCACCAAAGTAAAGGAGTAAAGTAAAGAGTAAAAGTAAAGAGGCTGAATGGAGGAGACTCGTTCTCTATCCTCGTGCTGCAGATGCTCTGTTTAACTGTTTTCTCTCTAGTGAAGCGTTCCATTTGTACACTTACAAAGTCTTTTATGTAAATAGCAAATGCGTCATGGTGCGACACAGCTGACTTTTAAAGGGAATGTGAGATGAGACTCTGATTGGTTTAATGCAGGTTATACTCAACACACTCAGAACTCATTTAAAGGAAAAGCTCAACCCTGTTAGACCATGCGCTGGGGCGCAAACTGTATTTTTCCATCCTTAAAATAGCAAAAGTGGATTCGGACACAATGCTTTTGAGCCATGAGCTTTAGACTTTGCACCTAGATCGTTAAAATAGAGCCCTAAATGTCACTTTAAGCTGAATACTAGTATCTTTATAAACATCTAGTCAAATATGATGTGCTGTCATCATGGCAAAGATAAAAGAAATCAGTTATTAGAATAAAACTATTATGATTAGACATGTGTTATGGAAAAAAACTCTGTTAAACAGACACTGATGAAAGAAATATTAAACAATTACAATTTTAAAAGGAGGCTTAATAATAATGGCTTCAACTATATATATATAGGAAGGAAAGTTACTGTTAACCAGGTCACACATTGTTACTGGTTAAATCACAGTCATTTGAACTAGTTTGAATAGTCATCCACCTGCTATAAATGCTAAATCTCAGTGTGTGTGCTTTGTGTCTCCACAGCCGACTTTGGCCTGGCGCGTGTTTACGGTATCCCTTTACAGCCCATGACTCCTCGAGTGGTCACGCTGTGGTAAGCAGATGAGCGTCAGGCTGATTAGTGTCTGTGTGTCATCCTCGCTGATCCCGCAAAATCCCTCTTTCCACCACTGAGCATGTTTTCTGCAGGTATCGGGCTCCAGAGCTCCTCCTGGGGACAAAGACGCAGACCACGGCTCTGGATATGTGGTAAGAAGGATGCGCGGATGGACAGTGCTGGACATTGCAGCGTTATGCAAGCAGATTAGCTGTTCGGGTACTGGCTAAGATGCAGAGGGAAGGGGGATACTTGGAAGGCATAATCCGTCTGCTCACGTGACCCCAGCACTGGCTTATTTTAGTGCCGTTCAGAGGCTGTTGCGGCTGCTTTTGGTTGATGTTGGGTTTGTTTATTAAAAGTTAAAAGGGACAAAATGAATCATTAACGCTCTAATTACTTGTTTCAAACCTTTAGGAGTTTGTTTCTTCTGTTGAACACAAAAAGGAGATATTTTGAAGAATGTTGGAAGCCGGTAACCATTCACTTCCATAGTAATTGTTTTTCCTACTGTGGAAGTCAATGGTTACAGTTTTTTTTTTTTTTTCAAAATGTCTTTTGTGCGCAAAGGAGATATTTTGAAGAATGTTGGAAACTGGTAACCACTGACTTCTAAAGTAATTGGATGTCAATGGTTACTGATTTTTCTTCAAAATGGCTTCTTTTGTACTCAAAAGATATATTTTGAAGAATGTTGGAAACCGGTAACCATTGACTTCCATAGTAATTAGAAGTCATTAGTTACCGGTTTCTCTTCAAAATGTCTTTTGTGTTCAAAAGAGATGTTTTGAAGAATGTTGGAAACCGGTAACCGCTGACTTCAATAGTAATTGTTTTTTCTACTGTGGAAGTCAATGGTTACAGAATTTTTTCAAAATGTCGTCTTATGTGTGCAAAGGAGATATTTTGCAGAATGTTGGAAACTGGTAACTTCTGACTTCCATAGTAATTGGAAGTCATTGGTTACCTATTTTTCTTCAAAATGCCATCTTTTGTGCTCAAAGGAGATATTTTGAAGAATGTTAGAAACCAGTAACCATTGACAAAGGCTGTTGCGGCCACATTTGCTTATTTATTAAAAATTAAAAGGGATAGTTCACCCCCAAAATGGCTGAATTTGTGAAAACACAAGGAGATATTTTGAAGAAAAACCTGTAACCACTGACTTCCATAGTAGGAAAAACAAATATTATGTTAGCCAATGGTATTGGGTTTCCAACATTCTTCAAAATATCTACTTTTGTGTTCAACAGAGGAAGCAAACTCATTTTCTAATTTACTTGTTTTTAAACCTTTAGGAGTTTTTTCCTCTGAACACACAAGGAGATATTTTGTAAAATGTTGGAAACCGGTAACCATCGGCCAACATAATATTTGTTTTTCGTACTGTGGAAGTCAATGGTTAGCATTTTTTTCTTATTATTCCCTTTTGTGTTCAACAAAAGAACAGAAATCAGTAACGACTGAGGCTGTTGCGACCACTTTGGTCCATGTTTTACATTTGTGTTTATTTATTACAAATTAAAAGGGATAGTTCACCACAAGAATGATCGTTTACTTCTTTTTTTTAAAGCTTTTTGAGTTTGGTTCTTCTGTTGAACGCAAAAAAAGATATTTAAAAAAAAAAAACCTGTAACCATTGACTTCCATAGTAGGAAAAACAAATACTATGTTAGCCAATGTTACCAGTTTCCAACATTCTTCAAAGTATCTCCTTTTGTGTTCAACAGAAGAAACAAACTTATATCATTTACTCACTGAATACTTATTTCAAACCTTTAGGAGTTTGTTTCTTCTGTTGAACTCAAAAGGAGATACTTTGAAGAATGTTGGAAACCGGTAGCCATTGATTAACAGGATTTGTTTTTCCTACCAATGAAGTCAAAATATCTTCTTTTGTGTTCAACAGAAGAATGGAAATAAATAACTACTGATTTTAAAAACAGACACAAGCGTAGAGGAATTATACGCTCATATTTATTTTCGGAAGGGGAAGGAAAAAAGCTATGACTTGTGTACGAATATTTTGACTAATTTAATGTAAAAATATACATAGTATTAAAATATTAGAGAACATTTTTATTCAGGAAATATTTTAATGATGTTTAAAAGGTGTCTTTTGGAGGAATTTTAGGATATTTGTTATTGATTAAATTAAAAGATCTTATATTACTTTTTAACTGTCTCCTTTTTTTAGCATAATGCGTCTTTTATTTAGAAACTGTTATGATTGTTCATTATTTATTGGATATTTATTACCAATGCTGCCTTCAATATAGCCAATGCTGCTGAAATGGCATTAAAACATGAAGAAAGGAAGAAACAACAGAATAAAGAAACTTCTAAACCACTTAAGGGTGAGTAAATGTTCATTTTGAGGTGAACTGTCCCTTTAAGAGACCGCTTGAGGATTTGGTTTGTCTTCATTTAAAGAAAACTCTTGTTATTTAGAGCCTTTTATGTGTCAGTAACAAAATAAAAGTCCTTTTGTTTTCATGTTTATTTTCAGGCAACACAATCACAGTGTTTATCGTCAAAAGAGAAAACCATATGTAGTATAATATCTCTGATCAATCGAGTCTGATTATTTAAAAGTGTTCAGTCTGTCCTGAGGTTATCATCAGCGCGTCTCCGCCACACAGACCTGGTTTACTTGTGCTGTTTAGCTCAGTGTCCGCTGATCTGATCAGCACAGGACAGCACACAGAGATCAGACTAGATTTGGCAGGAGAACAGCGGCTCTCATGGATGTTCTTTAAGCACATTCTGAGGACACCATTCCTGGAGTACAAAACGTTCTTGTTAGCGGCTGACACTGAGCTAAACGATAGAAATAAACAGCAGTCGACACATTCAAGCGGGATCGAAACGGGCCGTCCAAAGACATGCGATACAGGTGAATTGAATAAACTAAATTGTCAGTAGTGTGTGTGAATGAGTGTGAATTTCCCAGCGTTGGCTGGAATGGCATCTTCTGCATAAAATATGGAATAGTTGGCGGTTCATTCCGCTGTGGTGACCTCTGAAATAGAGACTAGACTGAAGGAAAATTAATAGATTATGTCATTCATTCATTTTCTTTTCAGCTTAGTCCCTTTATTAATCAGGGATCGCCACAGCGGAATGAACCGCCAACTTATCCTGCATGTTTTACACAGATTCCCTTCCAGCAGCTAATCCAGCACTGGGAAACACCCGTACACACTCTTGTGTACAATTTGTAGTATTTCCCCCCTATTTTTCCCCCAATCCTGTCGTGATGGCCAGAATAATCCTCTTTTTTTCTCCAGTGCTGTGCTTTTGATCACGTAGACCAAACAAATGAAGTGATAAACCCACAAGCTTCCTGAAAACATAGAGAAATCTGCATTTAATGAAGTGAAGTGTGTGTGTTTTCATCTCTCAGGGCTGTGGGCTGCATCTTCGCGGAGCTTCTGGCCCATAAACCCCTCCTACCCGGAGCCTCAGAGATCCAGCAGCTGGACCTGATCGTGCAGCTGTTGGGAACGCCCAACGAGAGCATCTGGCCGGTACTGAGATCTGACAGAGACTGATGATGTGTGTGTGTGTGTGTGTGTGTGACAGGTTGTAATGCTCTGTGTGTTTCAGGGTTTCTCACGTCTGCCGCTGGTGGGTCAGTACAGTCTGAGGAAACAGCCCTACAACAACCTGAAGAACAAGTTCACCTGGTTATCAGAGGCTGGTTTGAGACTCCTGAACCTGCTGTTCATGTACACCCCGCAGCGCAGGTGCTCACCACTCACATCACCATTCACTAGAGCAGGGGTCACCAATCTCGGTCCTGGAGGGCCGGTGTCCCTGCAGGGTTTAGCTCCAACTTTCCTCAACACACCTGCCTGGATGTTTCATGTATACCTAGTAAGACCTTGATTAGCTTGCTCAGGTGTGTTTGATTAGGGTTGGAGCTGAACTCTGCAAGACACCGGCCCTCCAGGGACAAGTTTGGTGACCCCTGCACTAGAGCTTGCTTTTAGATGCTCACTAATGCTGCATGTTTGATTAAAAATACAGCAAAAACACTAATGGGGCAGCCCAATTCAGACTATTCATCCTAACTTGTGTTTCAAAATATAAATAGTGTGTCTCAAACAGCTACAAATTCAATTATTAATTATTTAATTTAATTATTAAATAAAAAAAGTTGAATACTTTAAATTTCTAGCTTATTTAATTAGTTACATGCTGCCTTAAGTTGAATCAAATTAACCTTTCTCAAATTACATCAATCAAACTGACTAAAATATTAAATTAAACTTTATATAATTAAAAAAAATATATATTGAATATATACACCTCAATATATACCTTAAAATAATTAAAGCAACACAAAATAGTTGTCTTTTTGTCGTTACATTTTTTTTACATTGTACCTGCGTAAATATTGTGCATAAAGTTCAACAGTTCTGTATAAATCAATTGAGAGTAGTTGTGTTTGTGCACCATATCGCACTGCTATGTGTGTAAAATTGCGTTTATACAACAGTTCGAAGGCATAATCTTGTATATAAAAAAGAAAATCAAACTAGGAGAGTCTCAAAACCCTTTTGTATGAGGAACTACTTTCCTCCGCCGTTTATTCACATCTGCAGCTGACGTCAGAACAGCAGAAACCGTTGCTAATTCCCCTATGTGACTTTAGAGCTAGCGTTTGAATGATTCTCTAGCGTAATGTCTAAAGTGGTGATTTCACTCACATTTTAGGATTACAACGGCATGAAATGTCATCAGTCTACAGAGATTTCCCAGTATTGCAATCAGGAGATCACAATAATTAACCTCGAAACAGCCAAAGCACAGCGAACACTTGCAGATTACTGTGGTATGAATACAGCACTACAATATACAAAAGAGAGAGATCGACTTAGAATGTCACTCACCTGTACTAAAATCATTTGATCAGCTTTGAAGCGTACGCTGAAAAAATGCTGTGTCTCCCTTAAGGACTTATTATGTGGTCTGTTGCCATCTGAACGTCAACGTCAGAATGACAGGCTGATGGCCGCCAACACGATAAATGATAAATATATAAAATAAGCACTATCCTTATAAATAAACTGCATAGATGCAATCTAAACGACTACATTCTCACCTATAAAAGCCTCAAAAGTACATTATGTTGCCC
>NC_079459.1:2488830-2518830 GCF_903798145.1 Danio aesculapii
GTTTCCACAACAGAATTCACGTTATTTCAATACTTCAAATATTTATGAACGCACTTTTCTGTCAGAGTTGCGCAATTATTTAAGTTTTGCATGTCACACTGTGAATTAAAAGTCGTGATGTCGCCACTCTGACAAAAAATAAACATACAAATTGCACAACATAAGCTTAAACATTAAGGAGAAACGTAAAAATTGTAAATATATTGAAATAAAATAGTGAATTAATGGCTAAATTTGAAATTAAAATAAACTTGCAGAGAAGAATTGCACAATATGAACTTGAAATAGCAAGAAAAAAAGTGTCTGAATTGTGAGATGCCTTATAAAGCCATCAATGAGACTTGGAATTGTATGTGTGGGGTGTGGGGGGTGTGGGGGCTGGGGTTGGACATTCCCTCAATATTTTTCTCAGATTATCTAAACCAAAATATTTAAAGTAATAATGAATTGCATTTTGAAGTAAAAAGGTGCACTTAACCAAAAACATTTTATCTTGCAAAAAAAAGTCAATTTCAAGATGAGATACTATTAAATAGATATCGTCAGAAAACAAAATAATATTTAAATGAGCTATTATAGGCCAAAAAAAGCCTAACTATTTAACTATTAACTAAAGATCTTCAATATTATGCGGACACCATTCAAATTGTGAAATATTGCAAGGAAATAACAACAATAAAAAGTCAAATGTGCTAAAAACTCAACTGTGAGGGGAAATAAAAGTCTGAATTGTGAGAAACCTTATAAATCGATCAATTCGACTTTGAATTGTGGGAAAAAAGAAAACAAAAATTGGGAGAATAATCAGACATAATCTCAATATTTTTCAGTTGTCATCTGAACCAGAGAATAAGTCAGAATTGTTATTTAAAGACAAAATGTGTAATTACCAAAAACAAGCTCTATATCGCAACAAAAATTCAGCTAAATTGTTTTTAGAGAAGTCGTAGTCTTCTATTAGAGAAATACTACGATTAGAGAAAATCGTAGTCTCTTACGATTGAATATTTGTTTTCTCATTATGTTTCTCAGTTGTGATCTTAACCAGAAAATAAATAGTTGTGAGAGAAATAAATGGATAAAAAAGGCGCAATTACCAAAAACAAACTGCATCTCACAACCAAAATTCAGTTCAAGATTACAAACTATTAGATATTGTAAAAAAAAATCATCTAAAAGTGCAAAATACTATTTAGATTTGCTGGTTTTGGCCAAAAATATTCCAATATTAAGCTTTTCTAAAATAAATGTTCTTGCAATATTTCACAATTTTGATGGTTTCCGCTTAATGTTTATCTTCATATTGTAAAGTAACGACTTAATTTGGCATTAAAACAAACAACGTTTATATTGTGCATTTCTTCACTGCAAAGAATAAAAGTCTGAATTGTGAGACCTTATAAATCGATAAAGTTGATTTAGAATTTTGAAAAAATTGTAAACAAAATTTGACGTCATCTCTCAAAATAACATTTATTTTAATCAAGATTTTTCTGTTATCTCAACCAGAAAATAAATAGTTGGGAGAAAATTGGCAATTACAATTATTTTTTGTAACTGCACTTTTTTTTTGCATCTCGAAATTTGATTTTGTAAAAAAAAAAAAAAGAAAAAAAATGTCAGAAAAACAATCAAAAAGTGCAAAATACTATTTAAATTAGAAGAGAAATATTAAGAGGAAACCTTAAAAAATGTGACATTTTGAAAAAATTAAATAAATTTTGCTAAGTAACGACTGAAGGTTGAGTTTATTTGTGCATTTCTTTCCTGCAAAGAAAAAAGTCTGAATTGTGAGACCTTATAAACACCTTAATAAATTTACCAGAAATTTAATTTAGAATTGTGAAAAAAAAGGAAAATTGTAAACAAAATTTGATGTCGTCTCTTAGAATGACATTTTTTCTCAATATATTTTTCAATTTTTATCTCAACCAGAAAATAAATAAAAGAAAAAAGTCAATTACAATTAAAACTATTAGAAAGATATTAATAAAAAAAAAGTCAGAAAAACTCAATCAAAAAGTGTGAAATAGTATTTCAATTTGCTCATTTTGGCCAAAAAAAAGTTGCACAAAACAGAGAAAAATATTAAGGGGAAACCATCAAAACTGCAAAATATTGCAAAAAAAATTAACCCAAAAATACTGTTAATCGCAAAGTAACAGCCAAACTTATTAAAGCTGCAGTTATGACTAAAAAGACAAGAACTGCAGGAAATGATTTTGATTCAAACTCAAAATCGTAAGATGGAAACTCCGAATTATTTCTCAAAATCACGAGTTTGTATCTTAATTTAGGAAATAAATCAAAGAAAAATGTCAGAATTGCAAATTTGATGTAAAATAAACGTAATTCTATGATCATTCCAATTGTTTCTTTTTCCCCTCCAAGCCGCTTCATATAAAGCAACCCAGAATAAATAAACAAAGGATCATTAGCATTAGCCTTGCTGTGGTGGAAACAGACCTCCAGAAAACCAAAGAAACGTTCGTGAGCTTCCCGTTCACACAGTTAAAGTGCTGAAATACTGATCTGGACACAGTTAATAGAAGACGCTCGACAACGATCAAACGTGCTGAAAATAAGTTAAAATAAATACTCATCTGAGACGGAGCTGAACAGACGGACGCCTCGTCTAGTTTGAGGACTTCAACACAAAAGGGATTTACAGCAAGCTTCATGCTCTGGTCTGTCCAGTGCTTCACCGTTGAGCTGATGAGTGTGTGTGTGTGTGTGTGTAGTGTCAGGTCTGATCACATGCTCCTGCCATTGGTTAGTTTGGAGTAGAGAAGGTAGTCCTGGTCGAGTCAGGACGGCTACATACGGGTGTGCTTCAACCCTCCTGTCCAAAGTCCTCTGTGAACTTCTTGACCTTCAGCAGGTCTTCTGTGTTGACGGTGGGCCGGGTCGTGGCCAGAGAGCGCAGCATATCAGACTACATCAAACACACACACACATGACGTCATTCACATAGAGAACATGCTATGAACAGAGGAGTGAAGCCCTAAAACAACTGACCTAACTGCTTTGCAAGATGATTCCGTTTCAAATCATTCAAAACGGCGCGCGCTAGTGCCACCTGGTGGTCAAAACAGTGTAATGCAACACAATCCTAGGCAAAACGTGCATTAGAATTGACTTTTTCATCAATATTTCAAACTTAAAACGTGAAGTATAACCTATAAATGCACATTTAATATGATTAAATATTAAGTGACTGCATAATGTAATTTTTTTAAAACAAGTTGTGACAGACTTCAACCATCACTCAGAATAAAATACTTCTTAACCACAGTAAAATATTAAGAATATTATCAAATAAAAGTGGATCATCGTGCAGTTCAGGCATGTTTGTTTCTTGTACAGCGATTGTCATATCCATGATGCCATGTTATCCTGATAATACTGTAGAAAACACTTCAGTTACAGAACATTTTTGGCGTCACGAAGCAAAACTCTGATGTTTTCTAGCAGTTTTGTAACAGTTCGCCAAAAACAAAGACATTCAAAGTAAAATGGTACCTAATATCTAAGGAGATTGTGTATAGCTGCTGTAATAATGTAACAGAGCTGACCGTGATCCTCTATCTCACCATGCACACGATGGGCTCCAGTAGTTTGTCCCCAGGCACGTCCATCCAGGTCATCTCGATGGCCTCGGGGTCACCGGGTGAACACGGGGTCAGCAGGTCGTCCACTATCACTGCGCTGTTACTGCGGGACGGCCCTCGAACCTGAACCAAAGCAGCACAGCAACACATTAAAGCAAACTGCAACTGATCCTCTGGTGTCCACTAGGGGGCGTTCACACGACAAAGTTTCGAAATAACGTAACGTTTTGGTCGTTTTAGCCAATCAGTTTGAAGATGCGTCAGTATTGCCAAATCTACATGTTATAATGTGTCGTGTAAACATTATCGCGCTCTTAGTTCGATCTTTTCGATACATTACAAGGATTCGCCCACCCCTAGATGGCAGCGTTTACCTTCTTGAAGTGTGTGGCTGACTGCACCTTCCTGACAGGCTGCATGAGCGCGTCCCGCACGATGATGCTGATATCGGCTCCTGAGTATCCGTCAGTCTTGCGGGCGAGCTGCCGCAGGTCTGCCTCCGTCAGGCTGTGAGGAGTGTTTCCCAGATGGAGGCGAAACATGGCCGATCGCGCCGGCTCCTCTGGAAGCGGGATGTAGATGCGCTTCTCAAACCTGGATCGTACGACACAACCTCAGGTTAACACACGATCAGAACATTCTGAGGGACTTAAACCAGTACTGACCTCCTGCGAATAGCAGCATCAAGGACCCAGGGGATGTTGGTGGCACCGAGAACTAAGATGCCGTCGTTGTTATTACCAACACCTGTCAAAGAGAGCATCAGACAGTCTCATGAATATTCATAGCGGACTGGCTGATTAAATGATGATGATAATGAGGTGGAATAATCTTTATTTTCAGTTAAAGACAGAGAGTTCTGATAAATCTGCCTACATCCTGGAAGAACTCCAGTTTTTACAGTCATTGTTAGAATCATCGATATTGACTGATATGAACTAATTTACCATGGTTTATTGGGTCCATTTCTCTCACACACAAACACACACACACACACACACACACACACACAAAGAGACTCACTTACAAACACAAAATATACAACACACACAAATACCCAAACACACACTGATAGACACAAACACACACACAAATATAAACACACTACACTACACACACACAAATACAGATACAAACAAGGGGAGTCACTGACTAACACAACACACAAAAAACGCGCACACACACAAATACAAAAAGAACACACACATAAATACATAAACTCACAGAATACACACAAATACCACATGCAAAAACACACAGACACACACAAATGCAAACACACACATACATACAAACAAACAAACCGACACAAACACACAGCATATACAAACACCACACACAAATGACAAACACATGCACAAATGAAAAGACACACACACACAAAGAGACTCGCTTACAAACACAAAATATACAACACACACAAATACCCAAACACACCACACACAAATACAGATACAAACAAGGGGAGTCACTGACAAACACAACACACAAAAAACGCACACACACAAATACAAAAAGAACACACACATTAATACATAAACTCACAAAATACACACAAAGGGACTCACTAACAAACACAACACACAAAATACACACAAATACCACATGCTAAATAAGACAGACGCACACAAATGCAGACACACACAAACACAAAAACAAACCGACACAAACACACAGCATATACAAACACCACACACAAATGACAGAAACACATGCACAAATTAAAATAGACACACACACACACAAAGAGACTTGCTTACAAACACAAAATATACAACACACACAAATATAAACACACTACACACACACACAAATACCTAAACACACAAATACACACTGATAGACACAAACACACACGCAAATATAAACACACTACACTACACACACACACACAAATACAGATACAAGGGGACTCACTGACAAACACAACACACAAAAAACTCACGCACACAAATACAAAAAAAAAAAAAACACACACATGAATACAAATACATAAACAAACAATGGGACTCACAAAATACACACAAACACCACATGCAAAAACACACAGACACACACAAAGGGACTCACTAACTAACACAATACACAAACACAATAGAAAAATTCACACACAAACACATACACAAAATACACACAAATACCACATGCAAAAACACACAGACACACACAAAGGGACTCACTAACAAACACAACACACACAAACACCTCATCCAAAAACACACAGACACACACAAGAG
The DNA here is from genome assembly GCF_903798145.1 of Danio aesculapii. Lineage (NCBI taxonomy): Eukaryota > Metazoa > Chordata > Actinopteri > Cypriniformes > Danionidae > Danio > Danio aesculapii. The sequence continues at coordinate 2,494,679 of NC_079459.1, forward strand.
GACTCACCAACAAACACAATACACCCACAAACACCTCATCCAAAGACACACAGACGCACACGGGGACTCACTAACAAACACAATATACACACAAACACCTCATCCAAAGACACACAGACGCACACAGGGACTCACTAACAAACATAATACACAAAATACACACACAAACAGACACATACACAAACAAGTGGACTCACCAACAAACACAACACACAAAAAGCACACACAAACACTCCCAAACAAGCCCGTAGGTCTCAGGCTGGGACTGGTGAACTGTTTCTCACCCTGCATCTGCACCAGGAACTCGGTCTTGATCCTCCTGGCAGCTTCGCTCTCGTTCTCGTTTCTGGAGCCGCACAGTGAGTCCACCTCATCGATGAAGATGATGGACGGCTTATGCTGACGGGCCAGATCAAACAGGTTCTTCACCAGCCTGTGGGACAGAAGAACATCCTTCATTGACCGAGTCCAGCTGCTACTGCAGACGCTCAGACGACACTCAGACTCACTTCTCGCTCTCGCCGAGCCACTTGGACATCAGGTCGGAGGAGGACACCGAGAAGAAGGTGGAGTTGTTGGCTTCGGTGGCCACGGCTTTGGCCAGGTAAGACTTTCCTGTGCCGGGCGGCCCGAACAGGAGAATACCCCTCCATGGAGTGCGCTTGCCTGCAGAACAAACAATACACAAATGCAAATAAACTCATTATCACACTCTAAAAACGCTGAGTTATTTATTTAACCCAATGGTTGAGTTAAACATTTGGTGCTTTGTTGGGTTACTTTTAACCTTTATTAGATTATTAATAACTAAACTAGTTGAGTTAAATATTTAGGTGCTTTGTTGGGTTATTTTTAACCTTTGTTAGATTATTAGTTAATAACTCAACTAGTTGAGTTAAATATTCGGTGCTTTGTTGGGTTATTTTTAACCTTTATTAGATTATTAGTTAATAACTCAACTAGTTGAGTTAAATATTCGGTGCTTTGTTGGGTTATTTTTAACCTTTATTAGATTATTAATTAATAACTCAACTAGTTGAGTTAAATACTTGGTGCTTTGTTGGGTTATTTTTAACCTTTATTAGATTATTAGTTAATAACTCAACTAGTTGAGTTAAATATTCGGTGCTTTGTTGGGTTATTTTTAACCTTTATTAGATTATTAGTTAATAACTCAACTAGTTGAGTTAAATATTCGGTGCTTTGTGGGGTTATTTTTAACCTTTATTAGATTATTAGTTAATAACTCAACTAGTTGAGTTAAATAGTCGGTGCTTTGTTGGGTTATTTTTAACCTTTATTAGATTATTAATTAATGACTCAACTGGTTGAGTTAAACATTCGGTGCTTTGTTGGGTTATTTTTAACCTTTATTAGATTATTAATTAATGACTCAACTGGTTGAGTTAAACATTCGGTGCTTTGTTGGGTTATTTTTAACCTTTATTAGATTATTAATTAATAACTCAACTGGTTGAGTTAAACATTCGGTGCTTTGTTGGGTTATTTTTAACCTTTATTAGATTATTAATTAATAACTCAACTGGTTGAGTTAAACATTCGGTGCTTTGTTGGGTTATTTTTAACCTTTATTAGATTATTAATTAATGACTCAACTGGTTGAGTTAAACATTCGGTGCTTTGTTGGGTTATTTTTAACCTTTATTAGATTATTAATTAATGACTCAACTGGTTGAGTTAAACATTCGGTGCTTTGTTGGGTTATTTTTAACCTTTATTAGATTATTAATTAATGACTCAACTGGTTGAGTTAAACATTCGGTGCTTTGTTGGGTTATTTTTAACCTTTATTAGATTATTAATTAATAACCCAACTGGTTGAGTTAAACATTCGGTGCTTTGTTGGGTTATTTTTAACCTTTATTAGATTATTAATAAAAAACTCAACTGGTTGAGTTAAACATTCGGTGCTTTGTTGGGTTATTTTTAACCTTTATTAGATTATTAATTAATGACTCAACTGGTTGAGTTAAACATTCGGTGCTTTGTTGGGTTATTTTTAACCTTTATTAGATTATTAATTAATAACTCAACTGGTTGAGTTAAACATTCGGTGCTTTGTTGGGTTATTTTTAACCTTTATTAGATTATTAATTAATAACTCAACTGGTTGAGTTAAACATTCGGTGCTTTGTTGGGTTATTTTTAACCTTTATTAGATTATTAATTAATAACTCAACTGGTTGAGTTAAACATTCGGTGCTTTGTTGGGTTATTTTTAACCTTTATTAGATTATTAATTAATAACTCAACTAGTTGAGTTAAACATTCGGTGCTTTGTTGGGTTATTTTTAACCTTTATTAGATTATTAATTAATAACTCAACTAGTTGAGTTAAACATTTCGTGCTTTGTTGGGTTATTTTTAACCTTTATTAGATTATTAATTAATAACTCAACTAGTTGAGTTAAACATTTCGTGCTTTGTTGGGTTATTTTTAACCTTTATTTAATAACTCATCCAGTTGGGTTAAAAATTTGAATTTCAACAGTTCAACTGATTTAACTGACACAAAACAGCTGTTTTAATATGCGTAATGTTGTTTTTGCGTTATAAAGTTAATTTAAGCTATAAGGCAATAATGTTCTTTTTTTAATCAAATTAAGTTTGGGTTTCCTTCGGGTGCTCCGGTTTCCCCCACAGTCCAAAGACATGCGGTACAGGTGAATTGGCAAGGCTAAATTGTCCGTAGTGTATGTGTGTGTGAATAAGTGTGTATGAAGGTTTCCCAGAGATGGGATTGCAGCTGGAAGGGCATCTGCTGCATAAAACATGTGCTGGATAAGTTGGCTGTTCATTCCGCTGTGCGTAAAGGCGTTTGTTACACCTAGTATTTTTTCTGTCATTATGTGGTATTGGAAACCAGTGTCTAGAATCACTGAATAACTACAGTAGTTTGAATTAATAATTGAATGTATTTGTGGTCCCTCTGTGAAACCCAAGCTCAATCTAATTCTGAAGATCAAAAGCAAGCAAAAGGTGTAACCCACAAAAATATACAATTTGTGTTCATTGCAGTAAATGATAGATTATTTATAAAGTGTTTTGAGATTTAGCACTCAATTTACATTTATAACATATTTAAATTACAAACTGAAAAACTAATTGTGTTTAAAAAACGATTTGCTTTGTTAAATTACTAGATAAGCTCATTTTGACATGACAGAACTCAGTTAAAATGTAAATATCAAGGTTTTTTCTTTATATAATGCAAAATGACTATTTAGAAAACAGCAAATCACAAAAACAATGACTTAAGCTGGATTTTCACAATGGCTCACAGACAGTTAATGTCAGAATTATTAGCCCTCCTTCGATTTATTTTTCTTTCTTTTTTTAATATTTCCCAAATGATGATTAACAGAGCAAGGAAATTTTCACAGTATGTCTGATAATATTTTTTCTTCTGGAGATAGTCTTACTTGTTTTATTTCGGCTAGAATAAAAGCAGTTTTTTATTTTTTAAAACCATTTTAAGGTCAATATTAGCCCCTTTAAGCAATATTTTTTTTTTTCGACACTCTACAGAACAAACCATCAATATACAATAACTTGCCTAATCACCCTAACCTGCCTAGTTAACCTAGTTAATCCTTTAAATGTCACTTTAAGCTGTATAGAAGTGTCATGAAAAATATCTAGTTAAATATTATTTACTGTCATCATGAGAAAGATAAAATAAATCAGTTATTAGAAATGAGTTATTAAAACTATTATGTTTAGAAAATGTGTCGAAAAAATCTGCTCTCCGTTAAACCGAAACTGGGGGAAAAATAAGCGGGGGCTAATAATTCAGGGGGGCTAATAATTCTGACTTCAACTGTATATAAATACTCTCCAACTCAAAAGTATGACGTTGGTTAGATTTTTCATGTTTATGCTCATTATGGATTTTTAAAAGATCACTCATTTAAAATAAAAATATATATAATTACTGCAATTAACAAATGAAAACAAAATGGTAGATCAATGCATTTTTTATTACATGCTAAATGATTATCTCCAAACATGATCATACAGACTATTTCATTTATTTCTGTTTGCTTATATTTTGATTTCCAGGATTCCTTCATGAATATAAATTTTATGGAATATGAAATTATTTAAATTTCAATTACTATTATTTAAATCATGTTTTGTTTTCCAAATTAATAAGTCTTTTAGTGGTCTTTTAATAAACCATGCATCTTTGGGGAAAAAAGGAACTAATTAGACAGGCAGACAGACAGCAGTGTGTTTAAATCATGCCCTAATAAGACTGACCTGTGAACAGGTGTGGGAATTTGATAGGCAGAATGACTGCTTCCTTCAGGGCTTCTTTGGCTCCCTCCAGTCCGGCCACATCACTCCACCTCACATTGGGCTTCTCCATCACAATCGCACCTGAACACATCCACATGATCACAACAAACACTTCTGTAGGTGTGTATTCTTTTGCATCGACACACACACACATTTAAGCACACACACACACACTCACCCATCAGATGCTCCTGGAGTTTCTTTTTCTCTGGATTTTCTCCCTCACTGTCACTGTCACTTCTGCACACACACACACACACAGTTTATAAGTAGTGTGAGTGATCGACTTGGTTCATCAGCAACACTTTAGAATGAAACGTGGACTGAAAGCTGTACTTGTCATTGCTCTGTGTTTCCTTCACCGGTTTCTTGCCCTGTTTGTCCTTGTTTTTCAGGTAGTCTTTCAGCTTCTCGGCTCTGTCCAGATACTGCATACACTTCCCTCGTATGCTCTCCTTCGCCTTGTCGCTGTGTGCTTCATCTGACACACAAGTGTTAAATTTAAATCAATGAAATTGAGAAGATTCTGTAGATTATAAGATGAACTCACATTTGATGGCGTGCAGGAAATACTCCACTGCGTGCTGGTAGAGCCTCAGCGCCTCCTCATAGTTCTTGGCCTTGTCCTCCTCTGTGGCTTTCGTGACCAGCTCAATCGCTTTCTGAACAGGACAAATTACAGATTAAGGTCTTTTTACACAACAATAATGACAAAGATATGTTTTAAACATGGTTCTAAATGTAAAGGATAATCAGTGTGGAAGTCAATGATCCATTTATGAAGCCCCTTTGTATCTAAATTGAATCAGTCTCTTTGACCAAATCGTTGAATGTATTGAACGACTCGTCGGCACCTCCTGGGGGTTTTAGCATCATATTTATATATCCATGACAGGCTTAAAACAGCCATGAAAACCTGCTCAGCAAAATACAGTTTATTAGCAGCTTTTGGGTAAAAAAAATTAAGTAGTTTTAATTATTCAAACAAAACTTTGACTCAGAATACATACAAAAAAAAGCTTCAAAATACATTAATCTTATTAAATACATCATTTAAATCCAACACTGATGTTTTACGTGTTGGAGTGAAACTTTGCAAACACCTATTTGTATTTATGTATTTACCTATTTGATATATTTATTACAATTACAGTTATTATATTTATAAAAGGATATAAATGTTAAAGAAAAACAGATACTTTATGTCTGGCATCTTCAGGTGTCAAAAATGCTTAAATATCAGTGTTAGGAAAGTTTTATGATATATATATTGCAGTTTTCTATGATCTCACACACTTATTTGAACTGAATTTAGTTAATAAACATTCATAACACGCCTATTGATGAATCACTTTCAGATTCAATTCGGTTTTGGTTGGGAAAAATACAATTATGACTGTAATAACGATTGCAAATGTTGCCGAACGAAAACAAAAATACTACACAAACTCTGAACTCAATATGAGGAGTAATCACAGCATTAATCAAAGTGTTTCCAATACCAGTTTTCCAGAGGTTTCATCAAATCAAATTTAAGACTTTTTAAAGCCATTAAGGATAATATTTCAGATTTATACAGGGTTAAGATTTTGTCCGGTATTATCATAAGGGATTGTGTAATTGTTTTTAGTTCTTTTTTGGGGAAATTTGTTGTCAAAATGTCTAACAGCGATTGGGAATTGTATCTCTTTGCAATAAAAAAAACGCACATAATAAAAAAAAAAGGTTTTATTGAGATGTGTTGTCAGTCACTGGATGGATGTCGGCCCAAATTGAGTAGCTTTACTTTAACGAAGCAAAATTAAGACCTGTTTAAAATGGTTTAACACCTCCAGCACAATACGTCACTGAATTTAAGACTTTTTAAAGCCTAAAATTGAGGTTTTGACCCAGCGGACACCCTAAACACGTTTGATTTATTGTCACCAAATTGTAAACCGATAAACAGACAGGCCTTCCTGAAATATATCAACATCAGCCACTCAAAACATACATACATGTTAAGATTTTTTTCCTAATGGTCAAATATGATCATGATGAATTGCTTTTATTTTTATTTTGGGGGGAGGGGGGGTGATTTACTATAAAAATGTCTGACAGCTGTTGAGAATGCAATAAAAAACGTACATATTAAAGAATAAGGTTTTATTGAGATGTATTGTAGGTCATTAGATGGATGTCAGCCCAAATTGAGTAGCTTTACTTGATTCAAAGCAAAATTAAGACCTGTTTAACACCATTTAAACACCTCCAACACACTATGTCACTGAATTAAAACCTTTTTAAGGCCTAAAATTGAGGTTTTGACCCGGCGAACACCCTAAATACGTTTATTGTCACCAAACTGTAAACCGACAAACACAGACAGGCCTTCCTGAAATATATCAACATCAGCCACTCAAAACGTTCATACATAACCGTGTTACTAATTTTAAAAATGCATTTCGACTGAACTGAAGCTCTGCAAACTTCAATTTTCTCTTATATTCACATAAGCAAATCTAAACTGAGGTTTGTTTACATGTTAGCTTATGTCTGCCAAAACATAACGGATATATCAGCTCACTTCTATTATCGTGCTTCGATAAAACCTTCTGATCTACGTGGACTATGAGCTATGAGTAGCTAATTGTGTTTGTTTATCCAACATATGTAGAGAAAATACTGTTAAAATATGAAGATGATGATATTGAGCTAATGCTAAAGCTAGTGTAAACTCACCTGCAGTGTTGACGTTGTCATTTCATCTCACGCGCCTGCGGGTTCCTATTATTATTATTTCTTATTTAATCAAATTGCTCGTTAAATAACGAAAAATAAACAGCAGCTAAATTAAAGAAGCTTAATATAATGTAGATGAAGTGAGCATAGAAACGGAAGTCCTGCGTCTCTGGTGTTCACTTCTCTACTGTCCTCCGGAAACAGCTGAAGTATAACATACAATGTAAACACCTTTTTTTTCCAAAGCTGAGAAGAAAACAGTGAGTAATATGTAGTATTACAAGTCTTTTTACAACATAATGACATGTTTAAATCAATATATTACTTACAATGCATTAGAAAGACAGTAAACAGATTTAATTAACATGTTTTTTATTAATATATATACTGTATATGGCATTTACATACAGACATAATGCATAGCTTTAGGTTACAGGCTTTAAAAGTTATCATACATGTACAAAAAAAAGAGCATTTTTGCTTTTGATTGTGAACTGCAAGCTGCCATGAGTGAATTTTGGTTCCAACATTTTTCTCCTCAAAATAAAGGATAAATCTAACTCAAACTCTGAAGGAATAAGGAAAGCAGGCATGGGTTTATAAAGTACATTCATCGTCTGAAGCATTGGTCTCAAATCTCACTTACAAGTGCAATTCTTTAACCTACTCATGGGATTTAACACCGTTAAGACAATGCATTGGTTCATCAGTAACATAAATGGAGAAAATGTGACTGAACGTAAGATCCACCATGGTGTGTGTGATAGGGGTGTGTGATATTAAACAAATTAAATGCAATTTGTTTTCTCGATATTGTTTGATAAGCAGCATTTTGATGTGCATGTTTTTGTGGCTGGTTTTACGCCCGTTTTAGATAAATAAATGTGAAATAAAACCACCAGTAGGTGGCGACAAGAGCCAATCTAAATAAGCCCTTCGTCAAATTACTTAAACGATTTGTTCAAAACAGCTGATTCATTTAGAAATGAAGCATGTGATTGTCTTTTGGATCGTTTTTGATGTTAATTCAATTACTCAAATGATTCATTAGAAATGTATTAATTCATGTTAATTCAATTACTCAAATGATTCATTTAGAAATGTATAAATTCAAAAACAAAACATCACAGTGCTGTTTTGACAAATATTGTTTACTTTGGTTTTGTTTGCAAACTTTTTTTATTAGCGAAAAAATAAACATCTCAATATTTTCTGGATAATGTCTTTCGATGATGATAATTAAACAGTATGTTGATGTGCATGTTTTTTGTGGCTGGTTTTATGCCTGTTGTGGATAAATAAATGTGAAATAAAACCACCAGTAGGTGGCGACTAGTGTTAAATAAGCCATTCAATGAATTACTAAAATGATTTGTTCAAAACAAACGATTCATTTAGAAATTAAGCATGTCTTTTTGAATGAATCATTCAATTACTCAAACGACTCCTTTAGAAGTTGATTAATTCAGGGAAAAAACATTGCAGTGCTGTTTTGATAAATATTTTCTACTTTGGTTTGGTTTGCAACTATTTTGATTAGTGAAAAAATAAACATCTCAATATTTTTTCAGAATTTCTTTCAATAATGATAATTAAACAGTATTTTGATGTGCATGTTTTTGTGGCCGGTCTTACGCCAGTTTTGGATAAATGTGACACTAAAACCACCAGTAAGTGTCTGTCTGTCACTGCATGTCTTTTTGAATGAATCGTTCAATTACTCAAATGATTCCTTCATAAATTGATTTATTCAGGAAAATATCCCCGAATGTTGTTTTGACATATTTTCTACTCTGGTTTTGTTTGGAACAATTTAATTAGCGAAAAATATATATCTCAATATTTTTTTATAGAATTTCTTGCGATAATAATGATAATTAAACAGCATTTTGATGTTCATGTCTTTGTGGCTTGTTTTACGCCTTTTGTGAGTAAATAAATGTAACACTAAAACCACCAGTAGGTGGCAACAAGAGCCAATCTAAATGATCCAGTCGTTGAATTGCTCACTTGTTCATTCACTTGTTCAAAACAGTTGATTAATTTAGAAATGAAGCATGTGACTGTCTTTTTGAATGAATCGTTGATTCGATTACTCAAATGATTTGTTCAGAAACGAATTTATTCAGGAACAAAAAATATTTTACACTTTGGTTTTGTTGGCAACTATTTGGATTAGCAAAACAAAGAAAATAGACAATATTGTCAACACAACTGTTGAATAAAATAAAAAGGCAATGCTTTGATATTCTGAAAAATTATACTTGCGTGTATTTTATTATCAAACTAGAACACACCTTTTTAAAATAATAAACAAACTTAAATTATAGGTTATACAATAATATTTGTGTTTAGTTTTCTTTTTTTCTACAGTTAGTGACATACTTAATGTCAGCTTGGTCATTGTTAAAAAAAAATATCACACACCCCAACACAAAAACAAAAAACAATCGATAATTACAGCCAAAAGGGTCGTCTTCCTTTTAATGGATGCTTCAGAAGAAACCAAGTCCTCCTGGTCAGTAATACTTTCCTATTTTGAAACATTACGGCATTAGTAAGTACAGTAGAGTGTAAAAGTTTAAGGGCACTTAAAGCAGAGGCTGCGTGTGTGTTTGCTGTATTTAAAGTAAACCTCTCCATCTCTCTTGTGGTTTAATATTGCATCAGTAAAGCTTGTGCTGCAGTGGTTATGAAGGAATGCTTGATCATTCATATTGTTCATATACTGTTCCTATAAAAACATATTGGAATTGTGCAATGAAGGAACGTCTTCAATACTGTCAAACTCTTCTGCAATCCGACTACGTGAAATAATGTGCTCATGCATTAGATTAAAGACTAAAATATTGACAAAGACTATACTGATGCTATAAATGATTAGTGACAAACCATGTATCAATCAGTGCTATTAAATGGTCCACATGTCCAGAACAAATGAATTTCCATCATTTGTTCCAGCCGTGCGTCATGAAAATTGTTTAGATTTGTTATTATTTATTACTAAATGTACTTACACAAGGCTAGAAACTGTTAGTCCACAATTTCCTTCACATTTCCTAGCATGGAAATCGGAAAACTCCCTGATGTTTGCTGTTTATTTAAGCGATGGGATGCTGATCTAATGCTGGTTAAGCAGTGGTATATTAAATGTACAGCACAAAAATACAAATTAAAGTGAAAATAAAAATAATATCAAGGCCTGGAGCTGGTCTGGTCAAACAACATAAATTATTGGTGTAAAAAAACACAATAATATTTTATGCTGATTGCAAATTAATCTCAGAAATGAATTAATCAGGGCCAAAAATTAACATTAGAAGCTATTTATTTGCAACTTCTACCTTTTTTTGTCCAAAAATGTACTTTATTTAGTCTTTTTTTGTCAAATATTTCAATGCAACCAATTGCATCAATCAATTAGTATATTAAAAACGGCTACCAATAACACCAAACATGTTAAAATTGTAAATAAATTACTACATTTAAAGGAGGAACTCATTATATAATGTGGCTGTAATATTATATTACTATTATTTGGTTGATTACCACTCTTGATGTATCAATAATGGTTAATAATGATAAAAATACAATATACAGGGAAAGAAATTGACTTTTTAATTGCATTATATGAATGAGACCACTTAAAAAATGCATTTTTTACTACATTTTTGGTCAAATTTCTAAGTAAAATGTTGTTATGTTGAGATTTTCTTTTGTTATTGAGATTCAATAATTGGTTTTTATTTGTTGTGACTGAAAATAACAGAAAATATTGAACTTATTTGAACTATTCTTGTTATTTTATGCCAAAAAATTGCTCTAAATGACCTTAGAGCCTGTAAAACTAATCTCTTACATGGTTGTCGTCATTTTTTGTGTCACTTTTGTTCATACTGACGCCATTTTTGTCACAAGCCGCTTGTTAAATCCACCCTGAAATCAATCACGTCCAAAACAATTACAGCTCAGGAAGGTTATTTTTGGTCGTCGCATACAGGAATGCATTTAAAGCTTGGTTTTCTCCATATTTGCATGAGCAGCAGTCTTAATGTTACTGCCACATTCACACACACACACTGTATATTCACTCAAGATATAACACACATATGTAACAGTCTTTTGCCATGCAATACACGTTATAAACATAAATACAAGTGAGTTACGTGGAAGAAAAACAAAGATAATACAAGAATAAATGTTCATTTAGCAAAGCTTTAAGCCTGAAAAACGTGTGAAAAGCTCTAAATGTGAAGGCACGACTGGTGTGTCCCTGATCTGAGCGCAGGAAGATTGTGTTCGGCTTTAGGAAGACACACACACACATAACAAACATATACACAAACAAACAGACACACAAATAAACGCACACACACACTGTGTTGGTTAGAAGTGTAACTATGAAACGCTGATGGAATGAAACACTAGAATGAATAAATGAAGGAAATCTCTATCATCTGCTCCATGTGTGTGTGTGTGTGTGTGTGTGTGTGTGTGTTTTTTACGTCAGCAGCCCCAATCGAGCCAGTTTGGCTGAGAGAAACGAATGAAGCACAAACACCACAGGTTTCGGTCCCGAGTGAAGCTCAAACACCTACAAAACACACACACACACATATTAGTGACAACTGAATGGAGATCCTACATTTACACTAAGGATTACGTCTTTTCTAAATAAGCGCACATTTTTAAAGACTACGCTTGCATTTATTCTATTAAAATACATTAAAACATCTCAAATTTGATTGTATTAATGATATTATTAAAGTGACATGTTTTATGTAAACAGATTTTAAGATTAAACGCTGAATTTGTATTATTTCTGGTGCTCAGTTATTAATAAAGCATGTTTTTTATGAATATTTGACGATCAAAGCTCAAAAGAAGAGCATTCTTTCAAAATGTAAACCTTCAGTAAACATATAAATGTCGTTACTTCCATATCTGTTGAAGGTGTCCATGCTGAATAAATGCATTGTTACTGCGCTTCACCGTAATTACTTCAAGTGTATTACACTGCGAAATGGTTTCTTGAGCAGCAAATCAGAACAATTTCTGAAGTGTCATGTGACTGGTAAACATTAGATTACAGAGGCCATCGAATGCTTGATTTTGATTGGCTGTTGATCCTTGCACTGTAAATAACACTAGGTTTATTTATTCATGATTTAAGTGGACTGAACATAAAACAGTGAAGTTGTCCCCAAAACATCCAAAGAATTGTTGTTTCAGCTTATTATAAATAAGTAGTTTGAACAAATAGCAACAATCATTTCGAGTGTGTGCCGATATTTTCAAATAAACACACAGATAAAGTAGTTCAGGCAGGTTTTGGGCACATTACAGCTCCATATCCCTACGCTAAATGATTTCAGTTATTTCACAGCTACAACAGACAAAAATCATATCACATCATATCAAAATGGATGAGATGTGTAAGAAACTAGTGCAAACTAAGACAAAAACCTGAGAAAATGTCTGAAATTTAGCCACCTCGCATTATTTTTTATTACTTTTAATTCAACAGCACCTCATCAAGACTATTTTTTGTCTTGTTTTTAGTCCAAATATTGAAAAACTCCTAAATCAAGAAGCATTTTCTAGACAAGTAAACCGTATTGTCTTGTTTTACGAAATAATATGTAGAAAATTAAGTGAGATTTTTCTTAAAACAAGCAAAATAATCTGTCAGTGGGGTAAGAAAAATAATCTAGTTTTTCCTTTTGACATTCAATGATTTTTCTTAGCCCACTGGCAGATTCTTTTGCTTGTTTTAAGGAAAAACTCACTTAATTTTGACATTATTTCTTAAAACAAGACAGAAATGCTTCTTGATTTAAGAAATTTGAGATATTTGGCCTAAAATCAAGACAAAAGAAATCTAAAGAAAGGCATTTTTAGCAATGTAGTCAACTATAAACTGGATATCCTTACTGTAAATTTTAGGGTGATATGCTTCAGAACTGCGCATGTATGTTATAAAATCTTCACCGGGTAAAGATTGGATGTTGTGTGTTCATACCATCTCTCCTTCTGGAGCGCCGAAGTCCAGGAAGAGATTTCGGACTCCGTCGTCGGCGGACATCTTGAGCCGCTCGTAGGGGAAGTGGAAGAGCACCGAATCGCCAGACTCGCGCGTCACTGTGAATCCTCGCTCGTAGTGCAGGATCAGACGCACGTTCTGCCTGTTCAACACACAGCCTGAGAGAGAGCAGAGAACACACTCAAACACATTCAGGAGCTTATACACAGCTGAAGTCAAAATAATTCACCCTCCTGTGGATTTTTTTTCCAATATTTCCCAAATTGTGTTTAACATATTCAGGAAATTTTCACAGTATTTCCTATAATATTTTTTCTTCTGGAGAAAGTCTCATTTGTTTTATTTCGGCTAGAATAAAAGCAGTTTTTAATTTTTTTCAAACCATTTTAAGGTCAATATTATTAGCCCCCTTGAACAACATTTTCTCGATCGCCTACAGCAGTGTTTCCCAACCCTGTTCCTGGAGGCACACCAACAGTACATATTTTGGATGTCTCCCTTTTCTGACCCAGTAACTTCAGGTGTTGGAGTCTCTTCTGATGGTATGATAAGTTGATTCAGGTGTGTTTGATTAAGGAGAGGTTGAAAATGTGTACTGTTGGTGTGCCTTCAGGAACAGGGTTGAGAAACACTGGCCTACAGAACAAACCTATACAATAACTTGCCTAATTAACCTAGTTAAGCCTTTAAACGTCACTTTCAGCTGAATACTAGCATCCTGAACAATATCTAGTCAAATATTATGTACTGTCATTATGGCAAAGAGAAAATAAATCAGTTATTAGGCATTAATTAGAGTTAATAAATCTATTATGTTCAGAAATGTGTTGAAAAATCTGTCAAACTGAAATTGGAGAAAAAAATATACAGGGGGGCTAATTACAAACAACACACACACACACACACGTGCACACACACCTATGGAAACCTCTTTGATGAGCTCTGCAGCTGAATGGCCGCCCTGCACCAGCGCTCGTGTCCATGTAGACAGATCCCAGTGCGTCTCCACACGAAACACATGAGACTCGATCCCTCGCCCGGTGCCGGTCCGCGTGGCGAACAGCAGATCTCCACCGAGAGCTGGAGAACTGCGCACACTGCCCGAGTGAACTAGCCTACACACACACATACACAGACAACAGGTTATATACAGGAATCAGAGAGTGTAATTCAATACTTTTTAAAGAGGAGCTGTTATGCAAAAATCCCTTTTATATGGGGTTTAAACACAGTTGTGTGGCAGCAGTGTGTGAATATAAGCAGCTTCTAATCGTAAATTGTATTATTTATAATCACAGTTGATAAAAACAGTCTGCAGAAACACTTTGATTGACATTCTCCCTTTGTATGATGTCATCAGAGGGGGAAAACTCCGCCCACTAGTGCCTGCAGTCACATTTTTGTGCATTTATTTTGGTACTGAGAGAGAAAAGAAGACCATATTTGTGTGTTCATGTAAATGAGAACGTAGGCCTGAGCAAATCCGGAGGGTAAACTGTTGAATGTTACCGTGTGGCGAGCAGCGGGTGTGTTAATACAGGAGTCGTCCAGCTCTCATACGTCCACGGCACAGACTGGAAGAGCAGGATATCTTTCTCTGTAAGTGCCATGATGACTCTTCGGTACTGATGCCGGCCGCCGTCTACATCGAGCTGCAAACACACACATTCATGATCCATACAGCTGACACAGGATTTTTCTCAACTAATGATGTTAGTTGTGATATTTATGGGCATCTTAATACAAACTGCATATAAATAGAGGCGGAACGAAACAGCTACTGAGTGCCCTATAAAGGGATAAAGTGCTGACTTGTATGGACGTACCTGCTCCGCCAGCCAGCCGATGTGTTTGAGAGTGCAGTGAGTGTTGGCATTGTTCAGGAAGGTGTTGATGTGGCCCAGGGTCTGTGGTAAAAGAGCCGCCACGTTGGTGTGAATGGCTGTGAACCAGGAGTGAGCAGTGGCTCCGTCTTTACAGCGCAGCACCACCGTGTGCTGACCGTCCGGAGAATGAAGCTCCAGCAACCTGTGGGAGGAAAACATGCAGCACAACAATGATTACATATGCATATTAATAACTGACTTAAGATAAG
This sequence comes from Danio aesculapii, assembly GCF_903798145.1. Lineage (NCBI taxonomy): Eukaryota > Metazoa > Chordata > Actinopteri > Cypriniformes > Danionidae > Danio > Danio aesculapii. Next base: position 2,509,861 of record NC_079459.1, read on the forward strand.
AATATGATGCTATATATTTATTTCACTATTACCAAATACCGTTAATATAGTGAAATGTTTAAAGCTGTGATGAAAAATCATTAGAGAAATCAATTCTGCATGGATTCTGATTTTCAAAATGCTTCGCTATTTGCTCTCAAAATGATCCTGAGTTTAGTTTTTACCAGCGGGTGGTGCTGCCATACTCTGCTTGCACACATTTTAGAAATACCACTCAAACCGAAAATAATAATTAATCAGGTTAGGAAAAAAAAACTAGCATAGAGCACCATCTGTGGTTAAAAAATAGCTCACTAGCCTAGAGCGTCGTCTGCGGTTAAAAAAATAGCCTAAAGCACCATCTGAGGTTAAAAAACTAGCCTAGAGCGCCATTTGTGGGTAAAAAATAGCATAGAGCACCATCTGTGGTTAAAAAACTAGCATAGAGCACCATCTGTGGTTAAAAAAAAACTAGCATAGAGCACCATCTGTGGTTAAAAAACTAGCATAGAGCACCATCTGTGGTTAAAAAACTAGCATAGAGCACCATCTGTGGTTAAAAAAAAACTAGCATAGAGCACCATCTGTGGTTAAAAAAAAACTAGCATAGAGCACCATCTGTGGTTAAAAAAAAACTAGCATAGAGCACCATCTGTGGTTAAAAAATAGCCCAGAGCACCGTCTGTAGTTAAAAAATAGCCCAGAGCACCATCTGTGATTAAAAAAATAGCCTAGAGCACCATCTGTGGTTAAAAAATAGCCTAGAGCGCCATCTGTGGTTAAAAACCAGCCTAGAGCACCATCTGTGATTACAAAATAGCATAGAGCGCCACCTGTGGCTTAAAAACAAGCTTAAACGGCATCTGTGGTTATAAAAAATAGCCTAGCGCACCATCTGTAGTTAAAAAGCTAGCCTAGAGTGCCAGCTGTGGCTAAAAATCTAGCCTAGAGCATCATCTGTGGTTAAAACTCTAGCCTAGAGCTCCATCTGTGGTTAAAAAAATAACCTAGAGCGTCATCTGTGGTTAAAACAAACTAGCCTAGAGCGCCATCTGTGGTTAAAAATCTAGCCTAGAGCACCATCTGTGGTTAAAAAGCTATCCTAGAGCACCATCTGTAGTCAAAAAACTGGCCTAGCGCACCACCCATGGTTAAAAACTAGCCTAGAGCGCCGTCTGTGGTTTAAAAACTAGCCTAAAGCACCATGTGGTTAAAAAAACTAGCCCAGAGCGCCATCCATGGTTAAAAAGCTAGCCTAGAGCGCCATCTGTAGTTAAAAATCTAGCCTAGAGCACCATCTGTGGTTAAAAAACTAGCCTAGAGCTCCACCCATGGTTAAAAACTAGCCTAGTGCACCATCTGTGGTTAAAAATCTAGCCTAGAGCACCATCTGTGGTTAAAAAACTAGCCTAGAGCTCCACCCCATGGTTAAAAACTAGTCTAGAGCTCCACCCATGGTTAAAAAACTAGTCTAGAGCGCCATCTGTGGTTTAAAAACTAGCCTAGACCACTACCTGCTGTTAAAACATTGCTCAAAATCCATTTAAGAGAAAATAATGATGCATTTTAAAAATCTCAGAATCACAGAATGAATTTCACGACAGAATTGTTGCCACATTTTTAAATATGATTGTCAACAATGTTGTCAGACTACATTTTAAATGAACTTAGTAAACAATTTTACTACTGTATTGAAAGTCTTTTTTGCTCATAAAACCTGCATTCATTTGATCTTAATAATGGCAAAGTTTTGACTCTCAGCATAATCCAAACCTAATTTCTGTCTTCACTGTAGAATTAAATTCAAGCTCAGTAACAGGGAGCTGTTTCTGAGATCCGGGACTCACCTGTTCTCCAGGTCAGGCATGGTGAGGTTTCGGCTGATGAAGCTCATTTTGAGCGGGATGACCTTTCTGTCTCGGCTGACGCTGCTCTTGGGGGATTCATCGCTGCTGCTGAGGTTTGGAGACTGCAGACGGCCATCCCAGGACAGATCTGCACTCATGGAGGTCTTCTTGAAGAGTGGAGACACTTCTCTGATGTACTTCACTGCACACACAGCACAAGTGGTCTTAAATTGAGTCAAAACTGACCATAATTTTTTCTTTTTTTTCTGTGATTTCCTACATCCTTTGGGTTAAAAGAAATTCTACAATTTAGAGTTTTTACATTTAGTTTTTATTTTTAATTTTACAGTATGTCCACATGTGGACCACAGGACCATTTTAGTTCGAAACGACCGCCACTCAGACAACAAAACTGTCCAGGATATGGCTGTAAAGGCATATTAATCCAATATTAATGTAACAAAAACTAAACAAAAGCCATTTTTTCTTCTTGTATTGAAAATCCTGAAACAGTTTAGTCTGAAAGAGAGCCGAACTCAAAAAAAACCCCAAAAAAAACAAAACAAGTGACGTTAATCAACAAATTTAACATAAAACTTAAATTTAACACTGATTTTCATTCTCTAATTGTCTGATTGTCAGACTCTAAATCAGAGTCTCCCTCAACTATCTAATAAAGAATCCTCTCTGCTTCATTTCTGCCTCCTACAACAATGCAGTCATTAATTACATTCAGATGGTCCTGGAGCCCACTATAGTGGACATTTAAAAAAGGGATATTTTGAAACACTGTGACGGTCGTAAGGTTGTGTTAACTAGTGTCCACAAGATGGAGGTGTTCCATGATCTGGTATTCTTCTGGAGTGTCGAACAGGTGCTGTGTTTTGCCGTGATTACGTTTGGACCAGGTGCGGAGTGTTACCTCTGATGTGTGTTTGGATAAAGACCAAGAGAACAGGACTGCGGGTGTTTATCCTTCCCTCTTCAGCGTTTTTTTGTGTTGTTTTCTTTATATTTATGTATCATTTCACTTTATTTTTGATTAAAAATAATTAAGTTGATTTGAATTTCTGGTTTGGATATTTATTTGGTTTTGTTGCTACTTCCTTGAGCCAGGAGGTTGTAACAAACACAAACAAGTTAACAGCTTTGAAAGCTAAATGTATTGTTCCTGACACTTTAATAAACAAATATATATGTAATAATAATAGTAAAAAACATTTAAAAAGCTCAATTTTACATGACTCTCTCCTTCCCATAAAATGGGCTTTTTTTGTATGTCGGCCATTTTGGATACAGCGTAAGTGGTTCCCAGCATGCCAGCCAATCAAATGACATATCACTAGGAAGCCCAGGATGTCCTCTGAACAGTACAGCAGGGCTTGACAGAGTAGCTCAAAAAATTCAAAGGAAATTTATGAAAACACAATGTCCACTACAGAGGACACAAATCAATTGGGGGGGGGGGGGGGGGTGTCTCAGGAGGATTTTTTTCCAATTTAAAGCTATACTCTTTTGTAGTTACATTGTGTACTAAGACCAACGTAAAATGAAAAGTTGCTATTCCCTCATTCTCACATAATAATCGAGGAAATTTGTTGCTGTATCACAGCTGCAGCAGGAGCAATGATATTACGTACTGCCCGAAAACCAAAACCCACCGTGGTCACCTACTTGCACATGCGAACATGGAGACAAGATGATTCAGAACATATTTACTTTGGTGCTGATCCTAAGCCGTATCTATTTGAACCAAAATATATGAAAGTCAGCTGCGATATATTGCACAACCCTACTGAACACAACACAAACCTTGAAGCAGATGGGCTACAGCAGCAGAAAAGAAGAAACTCACTAAAAGTGGACACTAAAAGACTAAAAAGGTTGTCTGGTCTTATGAGTCTTGATTTATGCTGCAACATTGGGATTGTGAGGTCAGAATTTGGTGTAAAAACATGTAAGAATGGCTGTGCTTTTAATATTAGCCTACATTGTTAATGTGTAATAGAGATCAATATAAAAAAAACACTTGGCGCTTTATATCTAGTCAAATGTATTGATCAACGTCTGTGTGTTCTTAGTTACTAAAAAGCTTGACGTCTAACAGGAAGTCCACCAAAAGGAAGTAACACCAGAATCACTGACCTAAATATGTACTTGAATTCCAATAATATACTTAAGATGTTTTAAAATAGACTAAGCTAAATGTCACAGAACTGTAAACCGTTGCAAAATGTATGTAGAAAAAAAAAAAAAAAAAGTACATGATTTCTTAATAACATGCTTGAGTAAAACACTTAGCTGGGCCAGAGTCATGTCAGGAATTCAGTTTGGGCTGGACGGATGAATGTGTGCCAGTATTTGCAGGACTACAATAATAAACGCACTCATACTTTTGCAATTATGGCAGCAGTATTTAGGTCACGGACAGAAAAAAAGGGAGTTTCAAGCATCGAAACAACAAACGTGTTCCAACTTTAGTTATCTATACAGTATATATAGCATATAACAATCTGAAATGCGCATTAATGTTATTAGAAATATTCAAAGTAGACTCCTTAATATGGCTTCTAACTAATATGTATATTAAAAACACTGTTCATTTATTACACTGTATAGAGTTATACAGTTGCCATTTTATAATCCATTTAACTGATCTCCGGGTCGGAGGGGGTTTTGAGGCTTTTAGCTTAGCTTAGCATAAATCATTGAATCGGATTAGACCGTTAGCATCTCGCTCAAAAATGAAAAATGACCAAATTGATTCAATAATAAATAATTCCTATTTAATGCTGGACTCTTCTGAAGTTACATCGTTAGTCCACCGCTTATTCTGAAATGTTATTTTATTTTTTTTTAAATATTAAAAGTATAGTGCCTTATTTATGCCTTATTTATAATATATACATAAAAAAACACTGTTCATTTAATTTTATGACACCAAAATGGGATCAAATTTGTGTCTCTGACCCACATAAAACAGTAGTTTAAAGTCAAAATAACAATATTGTAATGTTGTCTAATCAATGAAATCCCATATATACAGTTGAAGTCAGAATTATTAGCCCCTGTTTATTTTTTTCCCCAATTTCTGTTTAACGGAGAGAAGATTTTCACATTTCTAATCATAATAGTTTTAATAACTCATTTCTAAAAACTGATTATTTTATCTTTGTCATGATGACAGTAAATAATATTTGACTAGATAATTTTCAAGACACTTCTATACAGCTTAAAGTGACATTTAAAGGCTTATCTAGGTTAATCAGGCAGGTTAGGGTAATTAAGCAAGTTATTATATAATGATGGTTTGTTTTGTAGACTATCGAAAACAAATATAGTGTAAAGGGGCTAATAATATTGACCTTAAAATTGCTTTTAAAAAATTAAAAACTACTTTCATTCTAGCCGAAATAAAACAAATAAGCCTTTCTCCAGAAGAAAAAATATTATCAGACACACTGTGAAAGATTTCTTGCTCTATTTACTATAATTTGGGAAATATTTAAAAGAGAAAAAACTATTCAAAGGGGGGCTAATAATTCTGACTGAATAACTCAACTCTATACTGCACGCCTTTCTCCGAGTAAACATGAAATGATAATCCTTCTCTACGAGTTCGAATAACACAAGTGTGTAGGCGACAGAAAGTAAATACATCCATACGAGCCACAAAACCATCGCTTCCAGCTATAAAAGGGTCAAGTTTACACTCATCACACACAAGAATAATGTAAAGGAGTAAAGCAGAAGTACGGAGGATCATCACTTTTCATCCAGACATGTTTAGATCATATTTCATCACGCCTTTAAATGTTGTGTATATGAAAGCTGCATCTACGCTTACACTTAGCAGATCAATCCAAAGAGACTTACAAGTGAAAGAAGCACTTCAAATCATCAGAGAGTAGCAGTATATATCAATGCTATAATAAGTCCAAGTTGGGTTTTTTCCACAAAGAAATACGAGGTGCTATAAAGTCAGACCTCATCGTTTTTGGCAATTCCGCGATCATAAAATCCAAAGCAAAATCAAGAGAAAGTCGCAAATTTTTTCGATCCTGCAAAATTCTTAATTTAAATGCAAAATAATCACAAAAAAAATGTAAATAATCTCATGAAACATCTGATTCCAAGCTATATAATCAAATTATTTTTATTTCAGTTTGCAATTAATTGGTGTACATGACTTACAGACGTCGCATACGCAGCGCGTGTTATGTATTTGAGTGTCTCTCGAATAATGACGTCTCACCTGCGCCCACACAATCATTACATTACATGGAATGGGGGGTGGGGAGTTTTCAGCCTGCGCAGTAAGCAGACGCGGATGAAGCGCGAGTGACTTTGGTCGTTTTGTGCATTTAACGCACTTCAGACTGCAAAAGAAAGTTGGAGCAAACATCTAACAAACGGAGCAGATGGAGATTGGTCACGAGATTGGTCACTGGACAAGACCGAATTCAAGGACATTATTTGGGCTTTACATGTATTTACAACTCTTTACCTGCCGTTGACGAGAGAAAACGCTTCACTGTTATTGGCGAGTTTTACGTCAATCCTTGTTTTAGGTGTATTATGGTAGGGGAAGCCCCAACACTGTCCTGAGTGATGTACATAATGTCAGATGCTCCGGGGAGTGAAATCTCAGAGAAAGTAAGATCATGGATAAAAATAAGAGTTATACAACCTTCCTTTGGCTAAATCCCAACCCTTTCACATCTGTTTTAGATCTTGTCTTGACAAGAGACCAGAATAAAGAAGCTTTATTTTTATTATTTGTGTCATTGTCAGATTGCACACCTAACATAGTAGGCTACCTAAAATGGTAAATTATATATATAATTTTTATACATTTATTTATTTTAACGCAAAATTTTCCACAAATTTCTGGGAATTACCGCCACAAAATCATGTTTAGACATGTTAAAAAAAATTAAAAATACATTTAAAAAAACAAAAAGTGTATGGTGCATATGGAGATAAAAAGAGCTCACAGAAATAATGGTTTAGAGCAGGTTGTGAGGTATTTTAAAGTGTCCTAATATTGTGCTGGAGTCTCCTACAACAGGTTTAAACGCATCTAAGGTTGGAAAACACTGATTGTATCAGAATATGCATTTGATGTTAAAATCATTTTGAATTGATTTTATTACTGTTTGTTTAAATCAATTTAAGGCTTCGGGGCTGAAAACTCCTCCCCCTTCCATAAGCCAGCTCTGCTCCTATTGGTCAGCTGGTCAAGTCTGTTTTGATTGGTCTTTCTGTATCCATTTCATTTTGGAACACAAAAACGCCCATTTCAGCGAGTGTAAACATGTTATTTTGATCGTGTTGAAATATGTGTTGCATTTTTTAAATTAAGTTAATTTGATTGACTATATAAAAATATTATATTATTGATGCATTATTGGGTAAATTAAAATTGCTACTTTTTACTGTAATAAGTCCACGTCGCCAGAAGTGATAACTAGGCCCACACAGAATCTGCGCGCGCAGAATTCCGCAGATGTTTAGCCCTTCATTAATTCTGTTTATTTACTTGTGTAAATGTGTGTAAATTTATAGTTATTCGGTTTTTTTTATTAATTTCAGTAATATTATTGACTAATATTAAAATGTTCACATCATTTACTTTACATTACAGTGTGTACAGTAATACTTTCTGTCATTTAGTAGAGATATTATATGAGAGACTTGCTTTGTTTACCAAATAAAGTGGATTTAATTGGATTTGCAAAGTGAACATTAAATAAAAAGTTAGAAGTTATTTATTTCATATATTAAGTTTTTAGTTATCACACTCCCAAAATCATTCCACATAAATCCACAGATTTTTAACAAAATTCGGTGCAGAATTATCACAAAATGTCTGCAGATTCTGTCTGGCCCTAGTGAGATCCCATTGTTGCAATGTGCTAAATAAATAATTTCATAATTTGTAACTGATTTCTTGTTTGAAACTTTACAAGTTACTTTACAATGCCTTGATTTTAGTAAGGTTAGTACACAGAGTTCATACACATTTTTACTACTAAAATTCCATGATTTTTCCAAGACTTTCAAGTAAATTTTCATAACCTAATGTTTCATGGAATGTCTACATATCCGTGGTAAAAGAAAAACAACGCATGTTCAAATTTATTACAGCTTATCGTAAAACTTGCAGCAATCTATGTAGTTTCAATTTATATTTATATCTATGTCAAATTGATTTAGATAATGCTAACACAGCTAATTATGTCAGAGTATGTGATTGGCCAAGGACAGAAAGGAAGTAAATAACTTCTATTCAAGAATACAGAAATCGGTTCTCGATGACTTTTCCAAAACTTTGTGGGTTTTTCCAAAAGTTTTCCAGGCCTGGAAAATGGCAGGTCAAAACTCCATGACTTTTCCAGGTTTTTCATGACTGTATGAATCCTGAGTATATAGTCGTAGCCTTAAAAGCAATGATACTAATAACTGGCATCATTTATTTCAGTGTTTCGGTTTTTGGTATCAACCAAAAAATGTCATTTCGGCGCATCCCTAATTTGCATTTCTAATGGAATATTCCAGTATTGGTGCAGCATCATGGGATCATTTCCGAGCCATTTAAAGATTCAGTTCTCGGTTTAATTAGGCCAGTGCTGATGAGGATAATGAGTGTGTGAACAGAGCTCATCTCACGAGACCCCGCTCCACATTTCTGATCAGTCTCGGTGTCTCTCAGCATGAGGCAGGAGATTCAGCAGATCAACATGTGTTTCACTGAGCTGATGGACAGTGTGTATAATGGAAGTCAATGGGGCTCATAAATGTATTCTGAAGGCTCGGTGCCAGTCCTGAGGAGACATTTCAATACCGCAACACTCACTGCACTCGTCTAAAATAGTGTAAAGTTTGCCCATGCCGGTTGCATTTAAGTCCTTTTTGTTATAGTGTTTGTAAACAACATGAAAATTAGGCTCCAACTAAAAAAAACTGATATTTGTAGAAATATTTGTTAGCTGACCGAATTTACGCGGAAACAAGAATCAGATTTTAGATTCAGACTAAATAAATCATTTGCATATATGAATTTGACTAAATTAAATAGCATTTTAGTAGGAAGAATTATTTAAAAACTAAATGAACAGGACTTAAAATATTAATTTATTTT